>NC_089580.1:94578106-94815606 GCF_019320115.1 Miscanthus floridulus | reverse complement strand
TTCATGGTAAAGAAGGGCTATCGTGCAAGAAGGAAGAAGTCATCATCAAAGAACAAGGATGAAACAATGAGGTGCTTCAAGTGTGGTAGCAAGGATCATTGTGTTGCTCAATGCCCATACAATAGAGACTATAGTGATGACAACAAGAAGAACAAGAAGAAGGACAAGAAGGAAAAGAAAGAGAAGATGAACTTCAAGAAGAAGAAGAAGGGTGGTTCATATATGGTCACTTAGGATAGTGATTCTTCCTCAAGTGATGATGATGATAGTGACAATGACAAGACCACCAAGAAGAAGGCACTTGCAAGCATTGCTATCAATGAGAAGCCTTCTCTCTTTGACACTCCATCATGCTTCATGGCTAAGGCCACTAAGGTATAAACTTATGATGATGGAAGTGATGAGGAACATGATAATGAAAATAATAGTGATAGTGATGATGATGAACCCACCAAAGATGAATTATTTGACATGCTAGAAGATGCTAAAGAACACTTTGGCATTAAGAGAAGGGAATGTAAGAGCTTGAATAAGGAAGTAAAAGCCCTTAAGCAAGCCCTTGATGAGCTCAAAGCAACTCATGAGAGGCTAGAGGAAGCCCATGAGAATCTTGGCAAGGCTCATAAGAAGCTTGAAAAAGCTCATTCCACTTTGCTTAATGAACAAAATAAGAAGAAGCATGTTGAGACTTGTGATGTAGGCTTAACTTGTGATATAATTGATGAATCATTATCTATGCCTATCATTGTTGCTCCCACTAAACCTTCTTGTAGTACTTCTACTTCCACCTCATCTAGTAGTGATGGTTTCACTTATGATGCCCCACTAATGGTTGAGAATAAGAACCTCAAGAAGGAGGTCAATAAGCTCACTCACACCTTGGCTAAGGCCTATGGTGGTGAGGACCGCTTGCTTATGTGCTTGGGTAGCCAAGGAGCTTCTCTCTATAAAGAGGGATTGGGCTATACCTCCAAGAAAGGCAAGGCAGCCTTTGCTCCTCATAAGACTAGTTTTGTGAAGAACAATGGTCGGTTTTGCACTGGTTGCAAGCAAGTTGGTCATGTAGAGCATGAATGCAAGAACAAGAGCAAAATTGCTAATGTATCCTCAATTAAGCTTGATTCTTTCTATATGCTTACCAAGGGTGCAAATGGTGTAAAGGCTAAGTTGATTGGTAAACCATGGATGGGCTCAAAGAAGAAAGTTATTTGGGTGTCAAAGAGCTTGGTCACTAACCTTTAAGGACCCAAGCAAGTTTGGGTACCTAAAAAGAATTGATCTTCTTTTGTAAGTCAATTACAAAGTTAGAGGAAGGCATTGGGTTCTTGATAGTGGGTGTACTCAACACATGACCGGTGATGCAAGAATGTTCAACTCAATCAACACCAATGACAATGATGGTTATGATAGTATCATATTTGGTGACAATGTTAAAGGTAAGGTCAAAGGGCTTGGTAAGATTGCAATATCCAATGACATGAGCATATCCAATGTGTTGTTAGTAGAGAGCTTGAACTTCAATTTGCTATCCGTGGCTCAATTGTGTGATCTTGGATTCAAATGCATATTTGGGGTAGATGATGTAGAGATCATAAGTGTATATGGCTCTAACTTGATCTTCAAAGGCTTTAGATATGAGAATCTATACTTGGTTGATTTCAATACTAGTGAAGCTAAATTATCTATATGTTTGTTCACTAAGTCTAGCATGGGTTGGTTATGGCATAGAAGGCTTGGTCATGTTGGAATGAAACAATTGAATAGATTGGTTAAGCATGACTTTGTTAGAGGCTTAAAAGATGTTGTGTTTGAAAAGGATAAGCTTTGTAGCTCTTGTCAAGCCATCAAACAAGTTGGAAACACCCATCCTAAGAAAAGCATGATGAGCACTAGTAAACCATTTGAGTTATTGTACATGGATTTGTTTGGGCCAACTCAATACAATAGCATTGGTGGAAACAAATATGGCTTTGTGATAGTGGATGATTATACTAGATACACATGGGTATTCTTCCTAGTAGACAAAAGTGATGTGTTTGCATCATTCAAATCATTTGTCAAGGCCATTCACAATGAGTTTGAAACAACCATTAAGAGAGTTAGAAGTGACAATGGTAGTGAGTTCAAGAACATTAAAATTGATGAGTTGTGTGATGAATTTGAAATTAGACATCAATTCTGGGCCAAGTACACTCCACAATCAAATGACCTTGTTGAGAGGGAGAGTAGAACACTTATTGATATGGCAATGTCTATGCTTAGTGAGTACAATGTGAGTCAATCTTTTTGGGTGGAAGCTATCAACACGACTTGCTATTGTAGCAACCGCCTCAATTGTTACCCAATAAAAGAGAATACACCATATGAGCTCTTGAATGGTAGAAAGCTCAACATTGCATATTTTTGGGTCTTTGGTTGCAAATGTTATATCTTGAAGAAAGGCACTAGATTGGACAAGGTTGACAAGAAATGTGATGAAGGATTCCTACTTGGTTACTCCACTACAAGCAAAGCATATAGAGTTTGGAATTTGGATAGTGGTACTCTTGAGGAAGTTCATGATGTCGAATTTGATGAAACCAAGGGTTCACAAGAAGAGAATGAGAACTTGGAAGATGTTAGAGGCATTCAACTTTCAAATGCCATGAAGAACATGGATATTGGTGAATTGAGGCCTAGGTAGGTGAATGATGATGAAGATGATCAAGTACAAGTGCTCTCTAACTCAAATGTGCAAGATGATACAAATCAAGTTAGTACAAGTGGCTCTCATGATAATAAACAAGATCAAATGGCTAGTACATCATCTCACCCCAATGATCAAGCAAGTGCAAGCAATTAAGTTCAAATCCTCCAACCAACCAATATTGCAAGGGATCATCCATTGGACACTATCATTGGTGATATTTCAAGAGGTGTGCAAACTACATCAAGATTGGCTTCATTTTGTGAGCATTTCTCATTTGTGTCATCCATTGAACCAAAGAAGATAGATGAAGCATTGAAGGATGTTGATTGGGTGAATGTTATGCATGAGGAGTTAAATAACTTCACAAGAAATTAAGTATGGGAATTAATAGAGAGACCAAAGGGACATAATATGATTGGAACCAAATGGGTCTTTAGAAACAAGCAAGATCAAGATGGGATAGTAGTAAGGAACAAAGCAAGATTGGTAGCACAAGGCTATATACAAGTTGAAGGTCTTGACTTTGGAGAAACATATGCCCTGGTTGCTAGATTGGAAGCAATTATAATCTTGCTAGCCTATGCTTATGCCCACAACATCAAGCTCTATCAAATGGATGTCAAGAGTGCATTTCTCAATGGTTACATCAATGAAGAAGTATATACTGAGCAGCCTCCTAGTTTTGAAGATGACAAGAAGCCTGACCATGTGTATAAGTTGAAGAAGGCATTGTATGGCTTAAAGCAAGCACCTAGAGCATGGTATGAGAAATTGAGGGACTTCCTACTCTCTAAAGGGTTCATGATGGGCAAGGTTGACACCACTCTTTTCATCAAAAAGATTGGAAAAGATTTATTTGTGTTACAAATCTATGTTGATGACATTATATTTGGATCAACCAATCAAGACTTTTGTGAAGAATTTGGAAAGATAATGGCTAATGAGTTTGAGATGTCCATGATTGGAGAGTTAAGTTACTTCCTTAGTCTTCAAACCAAACAATTAGAGAATGGTACATTTGTGAGTCAAGGCAAGTATATCAAGGACATGATCAAAAAGTTTGGGATGAGTGATAGCAAAGCCATTAGTACACCTATGAGAACAAATGTCAACTTAGATAGTGATGCAAGTGGCAATATGGTGGATCAAAAATTGTATTGGTCTATGATTGGAAGCCTACTCTATGTGACCGCATCAAGGCTGGATGTCATGTTTAATGTATGCATGTGTGCAAGATTTTAAGCCTCACCAAGAGAAAGTCATTTGAAGGCTACAAAGAGAATATTGAGGTACTTGAAGCATACACAAAATGTTGGTTTGTGGTATTCCAAAGGAGGAAAGTTTGAGCTTGTTGGTTACTCCAACTCGGATTATGCAGGATGCAAGGTTGAAAGGAAGAGCACCTTGGGCACATATTAATTATTGGGAACATCACTTGTTTCATGGTCATCAAAGAAGCAAAATAGTGTTGCATTATCAACCGCCAAAGCCGAATACATATCCACCGGTAGTTGTGCACAAATACTTTAGATGAAGGCCACTTTAAGTGACTTTGGAATCAAGTTTAAGAAAGTGCCATTGCTATATGACAATGAGAGTGCAATCAAGTTGACCAACAATATGGTTCAACATGCAAGAACAAAGCATATCGATGTCTGCCACCATTTCATAAGAGATCACCAACAAAAAGGGGACATTTACATTGAGAGTGTAGGTACCGAAGATCAACTTGCCAATATATTCACCAAGCCATTGGATGAGAAAATGTTTTACAAGCTAAGGAATGAGTTGAACATATTGGATTTCTCAAATATGTGTTGATGCACCCCCACTTATATGACATGCCTCTCCTTCGAGCAATCCAAGGTAAAAGTTGATTGGCATGACATACATCCTTGCTAAGGACATGTTTAGTGCATCTAGACATCTTTCACATTTAATAGGCTCATTCAAGAAAATCAAATGAATTTGATGATTGTATGGTACCACTATTGCTTCTATGCTTGACTTGGTTTAGTGGTAGCATATGACATGTTTGTGAGCATGTAAACCTAGTGTTTGATCTAGAAAATGAGCTCTAAGTGTTTAACTCAACATGATACATGATAACCCTTATTTGGAGGTGTGAAGAAGCTTGTCCTTGGATCAAACCGAGTTAAATGTCTTTGGCAAGTATTCTAGATTGAACCAAATTTGGGAAAATGATCCTCACCCCATTGATTGACATTGATAATCTCAACCTATCTACATTTTGAACCTTTGTGGTCATTGATGACAAAGGGGGAGAAAAACAAAGATATAAGTGTTAAGGGGAGAAATAATGTACTAAGATATTGAAAAGACAACAAGGGGGAGAATTTGACATAAGGGGAGAGATATGACAAAAGAAGGGGATCAATTAAAATTTTGAGCACACAAGTAGGGAGAGCAAGCTCATGAACTTGTATGGTGCATTTAAATGTGCATTTCATATGTTTGCTTGCATGGCACAAGTTTTAAATTTCAATATCCATACTTGTGTGGTGTATGCTAGTTGTAGTTTTGGATGATGAAATGGGAAACTAGCATGCATAGGTTTAAGTAACTAGACTCATGCTCACATTATGAAAACTAGACCCTTACTTCTAATGTTGATCTCATGGGGTATTCTAGTTTTTGTGTATGTCTAGTTACTAGGATGGTATATTGGTGCACTCCGATTGGTATCACGCTTCAAAGTTCCATCTTTTATACCATAGCATCATTTGGTAGACATTGTCTCCTATATTTCCTATCTAAGCATATGTGCAAGCTACAATCCAAACTCTTAGCACATATGAAGGGGGAGCAATTGCTACCATATGGGATTCATGAAACTTGTCCATATGTTTTACACATGGTAAATATGCTTGGGCAAGCAACATGGATTCAATCGAATTTCAATTCATATCTTTGTGTAAGGGTTATCATCAATTACCAAAAAGGGGAGATTGAAAGCTCTAGTTTGGTTTTGGTGAATTGATGAAACCCTAAGTGCTAACCTAGTTTATCAAGTGATTATGAGATAGGTAGCACTACTCCAAGTGGTGAAGCAAATGAAGATCATGACATGATGATGGTGTTGCCTTGGTGATGATCAAGTGCTTGGACTTGGAAAAGAAGTAAAAGAAAAACAAAAGGCCCAAGGCAAAGGTATAAGTGGTAGGAGTCTTTTCATTTCGTTGATAAAGACAATTAGAGAGTCTAATCACATTTAGGTTCAATAGCCATACTATTAAGAGGGGTGAAACTCATATCGAAATACAATTATCAAAGTGCCACTAGATGCTCTAACTCATTGCATATGCATTTAGGATCTATTGGAGTGATAACACCCTTGAAAATATTTGTGAAAATATGCTAACATATGTGCACAAGGTGATACACTTAGTGGTTGGCATATTTGAGGAAGTGTGAAGAAGATAGAGTTGAAAAGGAGTTAGTCGCGCTGGTCACAGAGTGACCGAACGCATCCGGTATGGCGACCCTTAAGCGAAGTCGATGTTTAGTGTAATCGTCGATCAGACGCTGGGAGTGTCTGGTCTGGAGTGACTGAACATGTCCAATTAGGCCTAGGAGCTTACTGGACTCGACCAGATGCTAAGGCTCAGCGTCCGGTCATTTTCTAACAGGATGTCCGGTCGTTTCTAACTCAGCGTCCGGTCATTTATAACAGAGCGTCCGGTCACATTGGACTTGTGGTAGCAATGGCTACATCAGTTTGAATTGGACATGTGGTGGTCAAGTAGCAACTGGACATGTCCGGTCGTCATGCCAGACACGTCTGGTATACACGACCAGTGCGTCCGATGCACACAACCTACACGTCCGGTCGACGCACAGTCAGCCCAATAATTGAGCCAACGGCTCTATTGTTTGGGTGTGTCTATAAATACTATTTGACCGGCCCTAGCTCACTCTCTTGGCCATTTGCATTGACATAGTAACCTTATGAGCTTAGCCAAAGCCCTCCCACTCATCTCCATCATAGATTCAACATCTTTGTGAGATTGGGAGTGAATCCAAGTGCATTGCATGAGTGTTTGCATCTAGAGGCACATGGTATTCATGTTTCGCTGTGGGATTTGCTTGTTACTCTTAGGGGTTGCCACCACCTAGATAGCTTGGAGCAATGAGGATCATCGAGTGGAGGTTGGTGATTGTCTCTGGCTCCGATCGTGGTGATTATAAGGGGTTCTTGACCTTTCCCCGGCAGAGAGCCAAAAGGTACTCTAGTAAATTGCTCGTGGCTTGTGTGATCCTCATCTTATGTTGGTTGTGCGGCACCCTATTGAGGGTTTGGTAGGTGATGCCAATTAGCTCATGAACCTCCAAGTGAGTGAATGACCACAACGAGGACTAGCTTGTCAGCAAGCAAGTGAACCTCGGTAAAAATTCATTGTGTCATCATTTGATTCCGAGGTGATTGGTCTTCATTGATATTTATTCTTGTGATTGATTGGTTCATTCCTCGACTCAGTAGTATAACTATCTTGCTCTCTCTCTTTACATTACCGTAAACTAGTTGTCAAGCTCTTTAGTGTTGCTAGTCGTGAGAGCTTGTTAGTTTGGTTAGTGTGGCTCTTTAGTTAGCCTTTGAGAGCACACTAACTCAGTGTAGTGACATAGCCATTGTGTAGATAGAGACTATATAAACTAGAATTATGGTAGGTGGCTTGCATTTTTAGTAGGCTAGCGCAACACTTGCTTCGTCTTATATTTGTCTAACCGGTTTGTTAAGTGTTGTTGTAGAAATTTTTAATAGGCTATTCACCCCCCTATAGCTATTAGGACCTTTCTCCTGAGTACTCGATTGTACTTAGCAAGACTTAGCCAACAAGAGGAAAATAAAAGACTCCAAGGATATGCAAAGCTTATTTGGCTTGTGGGTTATTGCATCTGTGGAAGCATTACTAAATGTGCATCCTTATATTAAATTTTATTAGCAGTCATCATTAGTTCATTAACTATCCATTTTATGTAAGCTCCTATGCTACTTTCAAGTAGGCGGTGAGCAATCAGAACCATTTCTTACTATGGTGCTAGACTAGAGCCAAGTCAGTACGATCTCACAAAAACGGTGATTCGTGAATCAATATGTCCTAGCTGGGTACCCCGAAACACACACTCCGTTTCTACCCTAGGTACAAACAAGGCCAAGCCATTCCACTCCTATCATAGGGTCCAGGTCCCCATCCAAACTTGGACTCGAAGCCCCCACACTTGAGAACCAATCTCAATATGGTGCTTAGACCTCCACCTTTCACCACCTCCAATCAGTCGGTCTAGAAAGAGCCGAAACCCGCGATAAGAGAGTAATGAGCCTTCCCACTCCCATAAGCAAGTATGTGCTCAAGATAATAAGTTTGTGACCTGACTACCATCCATAGCAATGGACAGCCTTAGTCAACACATGTGGAACAAGTGCAATCCAAGACTTGCTCGAATGCCTAACCAAGTCCAGATCCAAAGTACCATTCTGCCCAGTCTCCAATTATCATTCATATATATTCCTTATGACAGTAATATAATAACAACAATAATATCTTTCCTATCTCTCGCGAGTGACAGGTAATCACTCAACTTCTATTAGATCTTATAGCATAGCAATCTACACGATCCTGGCATACAACTAGGACTCATAGGATAAAGTGGGTTTCATTCAACTCCTCAAAACTTAATGCACAAGCATAAAATAAAGTGTAGAATATTAGAGGTTATGCACTGGGCTTGCCTGGGTAAGATATAACCAAAAGTTAGCATTCCATCATGGTGATACGATCATCAAGGCACCATCTTTTCTGCTACTTCAGTCGACTCTATGATTCATCGTTGTTCCTATTATGATATACGTGGATGCAACGCAGAGATGTTAACAATCAATGGCAACTACAACTCTAAAATACGATTACGCTCTGTAAGCTAATGAGCTAGCTTTAATGTCTAACGTACTAGTCTATGTATCCATGTCGTCAAGTAAGGCTTTGTCTCCGAAAAAACATTTTAGTCCTACAATCTCAAAGGTGTTTCGGCATTTTATTGATTAAATATATACTTTTGAACTAGGGCTCATTTAGCTACCTTAGCAAACTAATTATTATGGAGCTACAAAAATTATAATGAGCACCTAATAATGTTAGGAATTTACTGTGAAAGTTTTAGAATTAACACTTGCACTGATTAATCATAAAAATTCTAACAAGTTTATATTTTATAATATTCAGCATCTCAAATTAATTAGATAACTCTCAAAAATATTATAAAACTATGTGAACAAAATATACTAGCAGATAGATCATGAGTTTAGGAACCTAACAAAATTGGTTTCGCAATTTTCGGTTAACTACACAATTTTATATTGAATTTACAAGTTTACCTTAAAAGCTAAATAAGAAAATGCTTTTAGAAAACAAAAAGGGTTGGTGGCAACCATTCGGCCTAGGAGTCCGGAGGCTCAGTGCGGGGCACAGCCCATGCACGAGATGGCCCATGTTGGGGAGCCCACACTAGCACTTTAGCAAATGAGCCCTCACACTTTTGCTGAACCACGACTAGGTCCTAATACTATTTCTTCTCTTCTCTGACGAATTCACTTAACCCCTGGATTTTTCTAAATTTCCCCGCGTGCACCCTTGGCCATCCCGTGCACGGTGGTGTGGTGAGCGGTGGCACTAGGCATCCACACCGGCCACCAGAGGCCTGCACGGACCCATTTAGCGGGTCGGTCGCCATCTACGGCTAAACACATTAAGATGGGTGGTGGTTAGGGATTCGGAGGCGTACTGTCATGGGCTACAGTGGTGAGCGGCTATCCACGATGGTGGCATGCTAGTTTCAACGAGCTAGAGCCACTAGAGGACTAACACATGAGCGAGTGATCATGTGAAGCTTACAACGAGCTTGCCCATGGTGACGGTTTGGTTAGAGGCGGTCCAAATAGGGCTAGCCACATGCGACCGAGTGGGGCGGTGGCCCTCTCCGATGGATACCGACGCGTCACCCCATCGACAACAAGCACCCTGGGCAAAATAGCATGAGCACTAGATGGAGGAAGTCAAGGTGAGCTCAGCGTTACGAGCAATTGAACTGCTACCACTCCTACATGCCTTACCTCTCGACCTTCTAGTTTGGTGGCGCACATGACCGGTGACGAGTAAAAACCAAATTCGATCACGATGAACAATGACTGGACTCGGTGTGAATGGGGCACCTAGCTAATTTCCTCTGCTACTCACTGATGTGAGGAATTGGAGTAGGAAGCCTCAGGCTAGTGATTAAGAAAGGGGAAGGGAGTGTGGTGCACTGCCATCCCATGTCACGGGAAGCGGCCTCGGTAGAGGTGGCCTGGCCATGACCCGACAAGGCACGGCAGCGTGAGGATATGACCACATGAGTGAGGGTAGAGGTTGCATTGTTAAATGCTCAGGTGGAGCCTTTAGGGGGTGCCAGTGTGGCCATGTGCATGCGGCAGCGCGACCTCGTGAGACGACTAGTCACACCATGATGCCAAAAACAAAGCTAGGGTAGGTGGGTTGAGTGGTGGAGGGCGAGCACTGTAGTAACCAAAATGACAAGAGGACAAGGCACATCCCTGCACGTGCGCTTAGATAGTGCCATGATCGGCAGCGTCCCACGCATGACAGAGAGCGGCTGTGGCCACGCGTAGCCCAAAGGGGCAGTCGATGCCACACGGCTGGCCAGCGGGACAGTGATCACGACCATAGGGTATGCCAGCCAATGCACGGCATAGCGCGTGGTAGTAGCAGCCAGCATGTAACAACTCTGGTGTTACGAGCTTGCTTAGCACCTAGGTTAATGCCTGATAGCGAGTAAATAGTGAATGGCTTGTTTATTTGATTAAGCATGAAAAACAATTTTTAAAAACCAAATAAAATATAACTTGTAATTGGTACTTATATGAAATTTGAAGTGCTAGTTTAGTAGATGAAAATGCAACTGTTGCTTTGGGGAATAGATGTTATTCCATGGTATTTTTGATAGCTCAAGAATTGGAAGTGGAATATAATTTCTGCTTCTAGAACTAAACGATTTAAGTCTAGAAACCTAACAACAATGCTAATTTGGCATTTGATTTCCAACAAAAATGGTTAAGCACTACATCCATGTTTTCGCACGATCGGTTGCATTTAGGTGTATACTAGGATGTGGTGCAGGTCATGGTTATGTTAGAGTTATGATGCTCACACAGAAGTTGACTGAACTTTGCTAGAACGCGTGGAGGCCAGGTCTTTGACTCTCTGTGCGTGAACCAACATTTTAGTGATGAACTCACCTTGGCATCCTCCTCTCTCCCTATTTAGTCACTCTTTAGCCTAGACGATTGCTTCGCTAGGTAGCTGGTGGTGTGGACTTTAGGTTCGTGTAGTTGGTTGAGCCTTAGTCGAGTTTTTAAGCGGTTTTTGGTATGCTTTACATAGCATGCATGACACCGTTTTTTGTCTTTTGGCTTGCATTCGTAGCCACCGCCTAGTCGATGTGGCATTTCTTTAGCTGTTCATCCCACCTACTCATCGAGCTACTACTGCCCGCATCCTTGCCATGTTGTCTATCTGTCGCTACAACTACCGCATGCCTCGCCCCAGCCCGGTTGGCACCTGCCCTGCTCTGTTGTCTAGTGGAGAAGAGCTTTTGTTAAAGCAGCGGAGCCCACATCTTGAATAGGTCCACTACGTAGGGGCGTCAGAAGGGAGCCAATGGCTCTGCTCCTGCCCATGCCGTGTCCACTCGCTTTCTTGTGCGGCATAGGCGTGCCTCTACCGGCCACGCTACGCCGTCCTGCCCTACCCCCTTATCATGCTTGAAATTGGTGGCAAGCCTGCACGCATCTCCTCGCTCTTCCTCTCGTGCCTGTTCTTCCCTCCCTCCTAGCTTGTCCATAGTGCCGCTGCGCGCCGAAGTTGCCGGCCTCTCCCTCACGAGCACGCCCGAGCCCGCGCTGTCCCACGCTGCTCCCTGCTGCTCCTCCCATGGTGACCTCCCTCGCTCCTCCACATGTAGCACTAGCGCCCCCTCCTCTTCCTCCCTGCGTCACGCGCCCTTGCACCACCAGGCTACCAGCTAGCCGTAGCTACATGCCACGCGACCGCTATGGACCATGTCATCCCTCCTGCCGTCGTCCGTGCCTAGAACCTCTATGTACCATGCCACCACGCTGTGTGTGTGGCCGAGCCATCATGCCCTGCCATGGCTAGCCCTCCTTCCTGGCCAGGTTCTGACACACCACCTCCCCTGCTGTGGCCGCGTGTGGTCGCCGTGCCGTGCTCCACGCCACGGCCAGGCCAAACCTGGTCATAGCTTGCACACCTCCTCACGCCACTCCATCTCTACTGCAACGCCTCAATATGGCCGCACCATCGTCGTCGGGTGGCTGCGGCCGGGCCTGGGTGTGCTCGGTCGCCATGCCGTGATGCCATCACATGTCGCCCCGCAGTTGTGGGCTACCTCATCTCATGCTGTTGGCACCCAGGGATGCGGGTCGGTCCCACATACCCTGTGGCCAGTCCTCCTCCGCCGTCATGCCTTCCCCGGCCTAAAATCGGTCACCAACTGGTTCCCCTACCCATGCTTTGCTTGTGAGGAGGACAGGAGCGACCGCGGGGTAAGAATAAAATTTTTCTAGGGTCCCCAATGTAAAAGTCTGACTCACATGAATAGTGTTTTGTGTACTGTGTGTTGATTTGAGGATAACTCAGGGGCCTCTTCGCAAACGTACCACCGCCCGCATGGGCCGAGCTGGGCCAGAGTTGGCCCAAGCGGCCCTCTTCCTTTTCTTAGTCGTTCTCTTTTATCAAAAATGGGGATCTTATAAAATTCATAGTAAATCATAGAAAATCATAAAAATGCCAAACCAATTTGGTTATGTTTTCAAAATCATGATCTATCTATTAGCATATTTGGTTCATCTAGTTTTAAAAGGTTTCTAGGGTGGCTCTAATTATTTTAACATGCTTAATATTGTTAAGACATTAACTTGTGGGAATTTTTGTGAGAAAATGGTGATAGTGTTGACTCTAAAAATTTTACAATAAATTCATAGTATTATTAGCTACTCACTGTAATTTTTGTAGCTCCAGAATAATTAGTCTGTTAGATACATAATGATGCCCTATTTCAAATAAAGATTAAATCGATAGAATGGAATAAAGAAACACCTTGGAATTTTATAACTAAAACACTTGTTGGGAAATGACACCTTTCTTGACGATGTTGATACATAGATTAGTACGTTAGTCATTGGAGCTAGCTAGTTAGTTCATAGTATGTACTCTGTGTTAAGAATTGTTGTTGCCTTGTTAATTAACTCTTGCATCATCTCTACATCGCATTGCATACCATAATAGGGATGATGAAGGATCACGGAGTCATCGAGAGTTGCTGGCGAGATGGTACTTTTGGAGATCGTGTCGCCAAGATGGAATACTAACTTTTGGTTATATCTTACCCAGGCAAGCCCCGGTGCATAACCCCTACTTTTCTACACTTTAAATTATATTTGTGCATTAAGTTTTAAGAAGTTGAACGAAACCCACTTGAATATATATATTTTTATCCTATGAGTCTTACTAGTATGATGGGATCATGTAGATTGCTATGCTACAGGACTCCGATAAAAGTTGAGTGATTGTCTGTCACTCGTGAGAGATAGGAAACATATTATTATTGTTACTATATTATTATCACCTGGAATATATATATGAATGATAAATGGAGACCGAGCAGGGATATGGTTTGGGTATTGGTGGGTGTAAGAGGTTGTGTCCTGTGGCCAATGGGGCATAGCTTGGTTACACTATTTTCCTATCTGTGTTAGTTAAGAACCAGTCATTGCATTGTGTTCTAGGAAGGTCACAGACTTATTATCCTAAACACATACTTGTGTATGGGCATGGGAAGACTTGTTACTCTCTTATCATGGGTTCTGGCTCTTTTTGGACCAACTTTCAAGGTGGTTTTTGGGTGGAGGTCCAAGCACCGCTCTGAGTCCGGGACTTAGGAGCGGGGGCTTGGAGTTCAAGTTTGGATGGGGACCTGGACCGCATGATAGGCGGGTAGTGGGTTGGTCTTGCTTGTGCCTAGGGTACAAGCGGGGCATGTGTTTCAGGGTACCCAGCTAGGCACATTGATTCACGAATTGCCGGGCGATCCGGTACGACTTGTCTACAATCTAGCACCATAGTAAGAACTAGAAGATGAAAGATGGTAAAATGATTCTGATTGCTTACCACCTTGAAAGTAGCACATGTGCCTACATAGAATGGTTAGTTAATGAACTAATGATGACTACCAATAAAAATTGAATATAAGGATGCACGCTTAGTAATGCTTCCTGTAGATGCAATAAACCCACAAGCCAGATAGCCTTGTGTATCCTTGGAGTCTTTTCTTTCTTCCTATTGGGTAAGTCTTGCTAAGTACAATTGAGTACTTAGGGTTTTGTTTCCCCCTGTTGCAGGTGACAGGCGGATGCTAGAGCGGACTCTTGTGTGTGGATTCCTCCTGATGGGCTCAGAGAGGATTCCTTTACGCTGTGATCATAGTCTTTATTTATAACTCTCACTAAATGTTTTTATAAATGTAAGTTTATAATCTGTTGTCATAGTTTACATATCAATGCTTCATCATGTCATGAATAGACATTTATTTCCGCTGTAACTCTATTCACATGTTTATATTCCGCTGTTAAATTAAATTGTTCATAACTCTAATAACATGATCATATTCCGCTATTATAAACAATAAATATTATACTTTATGGTTACAAGGAAAGTGATGTAAGAAATGGTTAATGATGATGTAAGCTTTATTCTCTCATTTGTGATCCTGATGGAAAAATATAGATTTTCGGGTTCTCCCTTGGGGTGTGCTCGACGGAATTGCATAATTTGGTGTCCTCTCTTGAGTACTTAGTGTCTAATGGAAGACAAATACTCCTGGGAGGCATTAGATTAGGTGGTTCTACCACAAGTGGTATCAGAGCATAAACACGGAAATAAAACTGCAAAAACCTTTACTAAAATAAAATTTGACAACAAATTCTTTTCAAAAGAATAGGACGTTTGTATGCGAACTTATATAAGTAGCCCTATTACTATGGTTATGTATCTAGGATAGATGGTAATGAGGACATTCCTAGCATTCACTCATCTCCAAATGAAACTACATTTGATATAGCTGGTCCGATTACAAGGAGTAGAGCAAAACAATTGGAGAAGGAAATTCATTCTCAGGTGAACGCTAACCTTATGCTTAATAATCAGATTATGTTGAATGGGCCTATGCTTTTGAGTACTTGTTTCAATGTTCTTAGGAATGATGGAGTGCACGAACAAGCATGGGATGATGATGGATTCTGCCCGCCAAATATAAGAAAGGAACCTAGACGTGCAATTGAGAGAGAAAAGAACATTCAGCTACCATGAATAATAGTCGTTGGAGTGCAAGCAAATATTTCGAAAGTTAGGAATGCATGTAGCCAGCAACCGGGTTGCTATCCACACACGTTCCAGCATGCATGCAGAAGAATGCCAACCATCCATGCGTCCCACTAGGCCTGGCTATTAATAAGAGTAGTGTTACAACTTTCCACTACATGTTCTCATTTATTTCTTCCAAACTGAAACTCAACTAGTATTATATATCCCTATAATGGGTGACGTGAATAGTAATTTGGAGATTGCAAATTTAGAAATACAAACTCTTTGAGTTCTTGTTCCAGTGTGAGTCTTGAGAGGCTTTCAAACTTGTTCTTTTGATTCCTGAGGGAGTTGTAGAACGCCGAACTGTGGTTCACCCAGTTTGTGCCTTCACATCTATACGGCGTGATTGTGTGGGTTGGTTCGTCGGTACATGGAAGGGTGATTGTCTCGGTAGTTCATCACGTGGACAGCCTCATGGTGCATTGCCTCTTCACCAGGTCACGCAGCGACAAGTTATCAAGTTTGCGGATCCTTCGAGAAGATCGGGACACAACTACTCATCACACATGATCCATTGACGTGTGCCCATCATCTGGTATCAGAGCCTCCGTTTACTCGTTAGGATCATTCTTATTTTGGTAGGATAGTTTTTTATATACCTACAGTCCACACATAGACAAATAGAAAACCTACAGCCTCTCATTTGTGCCTGATTTGTAGTTTGCATTATTGAGTTTTCAATCCTTTGAGACTTATCTAGTTGCTGAAATTTTTCTTTTCCACATCGTTCTAACTTTCATCCTTGATTAGCTGAATATATATAAAAAAAACCCCACCCATCCCACCCTTGATTGCTTTTTAACCGCCACAAATTCCCACCTTTTCCACCTGAGTTTTCTTGTTCTTTGGGATGCGCCACCCCTCTATGTTGTCTTTGATGCGCCCCCTTAGTTGAAAGTTGTGCTGCATTTGTCTCAAAAGATATAAAAAAATAAAAAAAGCGAGAGTATATATAAAAAAAAAGAAGAAACAAAAGAGACTAGTGATCAGCACGCCAAAAGGGGCTTGAGCAGCACTTTGGTTGGTGCGAGTTGTTTCCACTTCTTCCATATTGTTCCTTTCTTTTGCATCTTTTTCTTTCTATTTAGCAACTTAGACTTGTGTTATTTCTCTTTTGGATTATTATTTGGTTTTGCATCACTACATTTCAGAGCACTACTTGTACATTTTATCCCCACCAAGCTCCACTAAAAAGCACCATGAGTTGTTGCACCGTAGTCTTTGGTACAATCACTCTTCCACTACAGATTATAGCCCCGGTTCTTGCCCTTTCCAGGAAGAGAAATGTCGGGGACCTAATACCAGGGTACCCCAGGAGGTGGAACCGATAACCACCAAACGTGAAAAACTTCCGGGCGCATAAAGGCATCATGTCATCCCTTGTTCGAGTAACAGGAGTTCGGTTCCGCCTCGCCCGACACCTTTGGGACGGGCTCGGTCTCGCCCGAGGGCCGAGGGATAAACTCCGTCTCGCCCGATGCCTTGAGGGCGGGCTCGGTCTCGCTCGAGGGCTAAGGGATGAGTTCTGTCTCGCCCGATCCCGGAGGGGCAGGGTCAGCCTCACCCGACGCCTTTGTGGGATAACCCTGTCTCGCCCAAAGGCTCAAAGCCAAACTCCGTCTCACCCGACGCCTATAGGGCGGGCTCGGTCTCGCCTGAGGGCTAAGGGATGGATTCCGCCTCGCCCGATCCCAGAGGGATAGGGTTAGTCTCGCCCAAGAGATAGGGATTGATCTCCGCCTCACCCGATGGCCCAGAACGAGCCTCGCCCTGATCGATATCTATCCCTCATAATGATGGATACAGGACAAGACAAGACGTTCGGGTCAACCATGGCTCCAACGACCATACCCTGCGCCTTGGCAGGAAAAGGACTACCAGGGAGCAACAGGACTGATGCTTTAGACCCTTTCGGGCACCGCTGAGCCCAAAAGGTATTACAGGTGCGTGCATCTCACTCGGTAGAGTTGTAGGCGCTGCCTTCAGCTCTGGGACACGGAACCCAACGAAGATATACGACAACCGCTATGCTCCGAGAATGGATTTGCTATCTCCACGAGCAACGGATACTCTGTCACCGCGCTATGGACCCAAGGGAGCGGGGCCCTCTTCCCGACCCCTCAGGTCCTCCCAGTCAGAGGGCCTTGGCCACGGCGCTACACCGGACCCTGACCCCGAATTCTCCCTACAAGAATCATGGGAACCAGAAGGCATATGGAGCAAGGCTGGAGGGAGGCTCCTAAGTCAAAACCACTGTACTACAGCCCATACCCTACGTAGGGCAGCATACTGTGACTAACCTAACATCCTACAGAGACATCGACAACATGGTAAGCACTTATCTTCCTTCGCACTCATCAGAATTGAGGACCTGACCAGGTAGACATGAGCCCTAAGGCTAAGTAGAGTACACATCCTAGAGCCCTCACCCTTGTAAAGCTAGCCCCTTCATCTATAAAAGGGGATGCGCATCCTCCATCAAAGGGACGGAAAAAATAGGACCGAACAATAGAACGCACTCATACACATGAGCAGCTACGAAGCTCTCGACCACCTTTCAATCCTTTGATCAGAGACTTGGGACCAGTCCCTCTCTCGGCAGTTTGTATCCCTTACTACAGACCGTTCACGGTGCTAATAACACAAGCAGCAACAAACTGGACGTAGGGACGTTCCGCCCGAACCAGTATAAATCCTGTGTCCTTTAGTGCACCATCCGAGCCTAACGCGCATTACTATAAATTTACTTGCCGGTGCTTGTACGAAACACCGACAGCTGGCGCGCCAGGTAGGGGCTTTGCACGTTCCAAATCAGGTCTCAGATGGCCACCCACGCAATCACCTGGGCCCCAGGCGCATGCGTGCGTTTCGGCGACCTGGATTTCATCATCACACTAGGAGGAGAACTGGCGCTGACTCACTCAGCCGCCCCATCTCCCCCTTCGATCAAACTCAGCCGTCTCAGGCTTGAGGGCCCACCGGGCAACTCCCGGGGAGTCCCGCCACCCAAGGAGACCTCTCACAACGCCACCATGTGTCCGGAAGGGTCCGTATGGAGCACCCTGATAGCGTTTCCGTCCGGTCTCCGCAACGTTGCGGCAACCGCTGGCCGCCTTCTGGTGCTACGTGTGGTTCAACCACCCAGGGACATCGAGTTCGTGGGAGCGATGGAGCGGGATACGGAGACCCTCTACGAGCTCCTCAACGAGGAGCCCGTATCGCTCTCCAGCTTAGATTCCAGCAGGGGGAGCCACCACCCTTCCCGAGAGTGCTACATGACGTAGACCCCCGAGGGTCACGTCGAAAGCACCTCCAGGGAAGAAGCCACCCCTACAAACAATCCTAGAGCAGATCCGGGGAAGAGGGGATAGCCCCATCTCACCTGAGGATGGAGCAGCTAAGGGCTCGACAGCAAGAGATCGATGAGGCCGGGCAAGGGCTCGCACGGGAATACGCGGACATCAATCGCGAGATTGAACGCCGCAAAGACGGGGGGCGCGCGCGCGCCACAGCCCGCACCGTACATCAAAGGATCCTCACCGACGATGGGGCCTTTCCTCACTTTGCTCGAGCCAACCAGAACATCGCCGCAGCAACCGCCTTGCTGCATGGCCTCCCGCAGAACATCGCCGCGACGTCCAAGGATCGACACGCTTATCAGGAGATTCGCACGTTGCTCGAGCGTGCAGCCACACAGCAGGCGGAAAGTTCGTTGTCTCGACGACGCAAACCCGACACCAGCCAGTGCGCACCCTCAGTGCGTCCCACCAAGGACGCATCCGTACACCAAACACCGCCAGCCGGCGGGCAGCCCTCCATCGTCCCTGTACATCAACGCCTCGGCCGTGGCCGCGACGTACGCAGCATAATCGACGCCCAGAGACGTGCCCACGGCGACGATGGAGAAGCAGCGTGCCGCGGCCATCATCCTCGACGTGGCGGGCGCTACGACAGCAACAAGGACCGAAGCCCGAGCCCCGTCCTGCCAGGCCCTCAGGCCTTTGGCCGGCACTGTGGGGGTATTAACCCCTATACCCTTACGGCTAAGCTTGGGCTGGCCCGGATTGATGGGTTCAGTCCACCCGAAAGATGACGTGCGGCCCAGTTAACCTGGTCGGAGTCCCGCACAAGGAATCAAGACGGATTTGGCGACCAAGCAGGATCCTGGTCGGTTAGAATAGGAATCCTTATCCGGCCACATATGGCAATTGTAACTGACTAGGATTAGTTTCCAGATCTATAACCCTGCCGCCCAGACTATATAAGGCGGGCAGGGGACCCCTCTAAAAAATATCTCTCATTGACATACAGCAATACAAATCAGACGCAGGACGTAGGTATTACGCCTTCTTGGCGGCCGAACCTGGATAAAACCTCATGTCTGTCTCGCGTCACCGTCTTGTTTGGGACTTGCGCATCTGTCTACCGATAATCTACTACCTTGGGCATACCCCTAGGTAGACTGCCGACCATATTTCGTCGACAGTGGCGCGCCAGGTAGGGGGTGTGCGTACTGCTCTCCAAGCAAACAAGATGGTCATCATCTCCGGCTCCATGGCTACGCCCAACGGCCTCACGTTCACCGTCGGCCAGATCACCTGGACCACCAGCTCCGACAACTCCATCGTCATGACCGCGGAGGAGGCATGGATTCAGCCTACGCCGACAACTACTTCACCTGCATCAGCTATGGCTCCGACCACGGTGAACACGGCTCCGACCACGGTGAACACGGCTCCGACCACGGTGAACACGGCTCCGACCACGGTGAACACGGCTCCGACCACGATGGACCTGGCTCCGACCATGGGACATCTGGCTCCGACCACGCCTACAGCCACACCAACAACCCATCATCCGCTTCCCCGCTACAGAGGGAAGCAGATCGACAACACCGACCTGCTCGACTCCATTGATCGGGTCGGCATCCAACTCGCTGAAACCCTAGCTCTGGTAAGTACGATTCAAATCCAACCTAACAAGCAGGTAATAGCTCTCCACAACAGATCTATCTGACCAGCTCGGACCAGTCGTCCTGTGCGACTTGGAATAGATCTTGTGGTCGTATCAACTCCTGAGGGGCGTTTCGCTCATCGCCGGCCAGACATCGCGACGGGTCTCTGACTCTGCGAGTACAAAGCCCCGATGGAGAACCACCAGGTCCAGCCCTATGGCCTGCAAAACGCTGCCTCCAGCTACGCGTACAACCTGCGACGCCGCTCGGATCTATGTCCTATACACCGATCTCGGCCGAAGCCATGCAACATCGTCAACATGGTCCGAATTGAAGATTATCAAGAAGGATCCATCCACACAGTCCGAGAGGGTGACTCCAGCTCCTCATTCGACATCGCATCCAACGCATCTGTCCACACCGAGCTTCAACGTTACGAAGATGAAGGCGTCAAATACGATCTGGATCTACCAGACCAGGCCCCGGTTTTCCCCCAATTTCCGTCTTTCCCGCCAAGACGAGGGGATTTGATCCATGTTGTCAGCAACGACGAGCCGCCAGCAGTTGGCGAAACAGAACAAGAAAAGACTGCACGCGAGGCACGTAATATTGACCGGTTTAATCGCCGGCAAATCGAAGCTGAAGCAGACCAGGAGGCACGACGCATAAGGCTCCGACCACGTGACCTCAACAATGCTTTCGACAGGGTGGGGGACAAACAAGTCTTCAAGACCCCAAGCGCCAACGTAGTCGTCGCCATGGCGACAATGCAGCGGCTGCCCAACACTCCCAAGACTCAAGTAATCTGTGATGACATACAAGCTTATCTGACGGCTGCTATGGCTCAGACCGCAGAGATGAACCAAGCCCGGGCTCCATCCATTTCTGTCGAATCAAGCCACAGCCGCCAATACTCAAGTCGTTCACAGCCACTCAACCAACGTGGCTCACGTAATAACGACCCATCAGACAACCGTTAAGGCGGAAACGGTGGTCATGATGGTGGTCGGGATGACAACCGCCGCCGGGAGGATAACCGCCACGACGTTCGAGGCGACAACCACCGAGATAACCGCGACAATCGCCGTGATAACCACGGTCGCAGGGCTAATCCAGATGGCAATCGAGATCGCCGCGATGGCAATAATGATCTCCGCCATTACCTCGGGGGACGTGATCTACGTGCTCGCATCAACCAGAGAGCCGACGATCGTGCATCCCATGAAAGCTATCGCCGTATGGAGTATGACACCGCCCACGGTCCGCCGGGTCTGAAGCAGTTCACTCCACACCTGCGCCAAGTCATATGGCCCAAGAATTTCAAGCTCGAGAAGCTTCAGAAGTACGACGGCAAGGAAAAGCCTGAATTATGGATCATGCTCTACGAAACCACGTGCCGCTCAGCCATGGCTGACGAGCACGTCATGTCTAACTACTTCCTAGTCGCTGTTGGTCATGCAGGTCACCAATGGCTGGTTAGCTTGCCAGCGAACTATTTTGACTCTTGGCAGGAGCTCAGGCAGGCCTTCATCGACAACTTCATCGCTACTTGTGAACAACCCGGCAACAAGTACGATCTGCAACGGATCCGAGATCGAAAGGATGAACCACTGCGCGAGTACGTTCGGCGTTTCTCGGAGATGCGCATCAAGGTCCCATCAATATCCGACAATGAAGCAATCGAGGCTTTTGTCACTGGCCTCCGCTTCCACGACGCCCTAAGAGACAAGCTCCTCCGGAAGAGACCCGAATCGGTCACAGCGCTTTTGGCCACCGCTAAGAAATATGCGGACGCTGACGACACTAAAAAGATAATCGTTGAAGAAGCAGCAAGGGTTCCACGCTCCGACCACCCCCACACCACGACGATTACCGTGGCAATCGTGGTCGGAACGACAATTTTGACCGCCGCAACCAGCGCAACGACTCCCGCGACCACCGTGATCAACG
The DNA here is from genome assembly GCF_019320115.1 of Miscanthus floridulus. Taxonomy (NCBI): domain Eukaryota; kingdom Viridiplantae; phylum Streptophyta; class Magnoliopsida; order Poales; family Poaceae; genus Miscanthus; species Miscanthus floridulus. Next base: position 94,793,498 of record NC_089580.1, on the reverse strand, counting down.
TAATCAGCGGTGCAATTGCCGGGACGATTACAGGAGCAAGCGCGCCCGGGAAGACGACGGCGAGGTCAATACTGTGAAAAAGGGCAGCGGACGTCGAAACTACGAGGACGACTACGCCAAAGCATTGAAGGGACCCTGCCAGCTCCATCCCAAGTTGAACCACACCATGGAGAATTGCCGCGTCCTCAAGACTATCTACACGCGTCAACAGGCTCCGGTTACGTCCGACAAGCCTAACGACGCGGGGGAACAGCGCAACAAGGACAACGACGACGACGATGCAGATCCTCATCATAAATACGTCAAGCCGACTGATCGCGTGCACACCATCATTGGTGGCAAGGTGTCCATTGAGACCAAACGAGAACGCAAGCTGCTCACCCGCGCTTGCTTGAATGTGGCAAAGACCGACAACCTTCTCACCGATCCGCGGCTTCCTCCGTGGTCTCACCATGAAATCTGCTTCAGCAGGAAGGACCAATGGGCCGCCATACCTGAGCCAGGGCGTTTTCCCCTGGTCCTCGATCCTTGTATCAACAAGGTTCAATTCGACAGGGTATTGATCAACGGCGACAGCTCCATTGATATACTGTTCAAGAACAACCTACCCGCTCTGAAAATAGCCCAGGCAGACCTGAAGCCGTACGAGGCACAGTTCTGGGGCGTTCTCCCCGGACAGAGCTCCACACCTCTCGGGCAGATCACGCTACCTGTGCAGTTTGGGACTCCGGACCACTTCCGCACCGACTATGTCAACTTCATGGTTGCTGATTTCAACGGCACCTACCATGCTATTCTTGGTCGACCGTCGCTCACCAAGTTCATGGCCATACCTCATTACAGGTATCTGGTGCTCAAGATGCCTACTGAGAAAGGAGTTTTAACCCTCAGGGGCAACGTATACGTAGCTTATACCTGCGAGGACGACAGCTTCAAAATAGCAGAGGCCCATGACCTCTCTATTCGCATGGCCGAGACCATGCTCAACGCTAAGAAGACCCCGGCCGACCACCTGGAAATCCTAGAGCTCGAGGCTCCGCGCAAGAACATCAGATCCAAGGAGCACAAGACGATCCAGCTGGTCGAGGGCGATCCCAGCAAAACGGCCCTCATCGGGGCCGACCTGGATCCTAAATAGGAAGACGTGCTCGTCAGGTTCTTGAGGGGCAACGTGGATGTGTTTGCATGGAAACCTTCTGACATGCCCGGTGTACCTCGGGACTTGATTGAGCACTCCTTAAATGTCAACAGCAAAGCCAAACCAATCAAGCAGAAGTTACGATGGTTCGCTTGCGACAAAAAGGAGGCGATTAGGGTAGAAGTTACACGGCTTTTGGCAGCCGGATTTATCAAAGAAGTGTATCATCCGGAATGGTTAGCCAACCTGGTTCTTGTACGCAAAAAGAATAATGAATGGAGAATGTGCGTTGATTACATTGATCTCAACAAACACTGCCCTAAGGACCCCTTTGGTTTACCTCGCATAGACGAGGTCGTAGATTCAACCGCCGGTTGCGAGCTGCTTTCCTTTCTCGATTGCTACTCTGGTTATCACCAGATCGCTCTCAAAAAGGACGACCAGATCAAGACATCTTTCATCACGCCTTTCGGCGCCTACTACTACACGACTATGTCGTTCGGGCTCAAAAACACCGGTGCTACCTACCAACGCGCTATACAGGCCTGCCTCAACGACGAGATAAAAGATGGCCTCGTCGAGGCTTACGTCGATGATGTAGTTGTCAAAACCAAGGAAGCACATACCCTTGTTGACAATCTGGAACGCACCTTCACAGCCCTTAATACGTTCCAATGGAAATTAAACCCAAAGAAGTGTATCTTTGGTGTCCCTTCTGGCATATTGCTCGGCAACGTCGTCAGTTACGATGGCATACGCCCTAACCCGGAGAAAGTCAAAGCTGTCTTAGACATGAAGCCCCCAAAAAAGGTGAAGGATGTTCAGAAGCTCACTGGCTACATGGCTGCTCTAAGCCGTTTCATATCAAGATTAGGAGAAAAAGGACTACCGTTCTTCAAACTGCTCAAAGCGTCCGAGAAGTTTGAGTGGTCAGAGGAAGCAGACGCTGCCTTCACGCAGCTGAAACAATACCTCACATCACCTCTGATACTTACCGCTCCTAGAGAAGACGAAACCCTCCTACTTTACATTGCGGCAACTGATCGGGTGGTTTCCACTACACTGGTGGTCGAGCGCGACGAGCCGGGCCACGCCTACAAGGTACAGCGGCCAATTTATTTCATTAGTGAGGTACTCAACGAATCCAAGACTAGGTACCCACAGATTCAGAAATTGCTCTATGCCATACTGATAACATCCCGAAAGTTGAGACATTACTTTGACGGATATCGTGTGGTGGTCATAACCGAGTATCCTTTGGGGGACATCATTCGCAATAAGGATGCGAACGGGCGCATCGTCAAATGGGCAATGGAGCTATGCTCCCTTTCCTTGGAATTTGCAAGCCATACTACAATCAAGTCTTAGGCACTCGTCGATTTCATCGTCGAGTGGACAGACTTAAGCACGCCTGTCTCTCCGGGATCCGACGAATATTGGACGATGTACTTCGACGGTTCTCTTAGCATTGACGGTGCGGGAGCAGGAGTTCTTTTCGTATCACCATCCAAGGAGCAGCTCCGGTACGTCTTCAGGATTTATTTCCTAGCATCTAATAATGCCGCCGAGTATGAAGCATGCCTTCATGGTCTACGCATTGCGGTTGAGCTTGGAGTTAAACGTCTCTATGTCTACGGAGATTCGGCTCTGGTCATCAACCAACTCAACAAGGACTGGGACACGACCAGTGAAAAGATGGACGCATATTGCAAGTCGATAAGAAAGCTAGAAGGCAGGTTCTATGGCATCGAGTACATACATGTGGTCCGAGACAAGAACCAGGCAGCGGATGCGTTGTCAAAGTTAGGATCATCCCGAGCCAAAATCCCACATGGCGTATTCGTCCAAGACCTGCTCATGCCTTCCATTGAAGACAAAGGTTCAACGACCGACAAAGTTTCAGACCAGCAATTAGTGGCTACGGTTCCGGCGCCGAGCACAACCGAGCCACTTCCGACCACTCATGAGCCGGACTGGAGAATGCCTTTCATCAAGTACTTGACAGATGGTAGCGGTTATGTCGATCGAACAGAAAATGAGCGCCTGATGCGTCGTAGTAAGCAATATCTGCTCGTCGATGGCAAGTTATGGCGCAAAAACGCTAAGGAGGAAATCTTGATGAAGTGTATAACCCAGGAGGAAGGTGAGCATCTCCTAGACCAAATCCACTCTGGCTCCTGCGGCAACCACGCGGCCTCACGAACACTGGTCGGTAAGGCTTTCCGAGCAGGTTTCTATTGGCCGTCAGCAGTGGCCGACGCAGAGAAGCTAGTCCGCCACTGTGAGGGTTGTCAGTTCTTCTCCAAGAGAATCCATGTACCAGCACATGAGATCCAGATGATTCCAGCCTCTTGGCCCTTCGCATGCTGGGGACTAGACATGATCGGGCCTTTCAAACCAGCTCCTGGAAAATTTACATGCGTCTTCGTGCTAATTGATAAGTTTTCTAAGTGGATAGAGTACATGCCTCTAGTACAGGCATCCTCAGAGAAAGCTGTCACATTCCTCGACCAGGTCATCCACCGTTTCGGCGTGCCCAACAGCATCATTACTGATCTTGGTACTCAGTTCACCGGGAACGCTTTTTGGGACTTCTACGATGAAAGGAGCATAGTTGTAAAATACGTCTCGGTGGCGCATCCTAGAGCTAATGGACAAGTCGAGCGGGCAAATGGCATGATCTTGGACGCATTGAAGAAGAGGATGTATAGAGAAAACAATAAAGCTCCTGGAAGATGGCTCAAGGAGTTACCAGCTGTTGTCTGGGGCCTTCGAACTCAGCCCAGTCGTAACACCGGCGTCTCACCATACTTTATGGTTTACGGCGCTGAGGCAGTCCTCCCACCAGATATAGCTTTCAGATCAGCACGGGTAGAGAACTTCGACGAAGGCAAGGTCAATGAAGTACGGGAGCTAGAAGTCAACAGCGCAGAAGAAAAAAGGCTTGATTCTTGCGTACGCATGGCCAAATACCTTGCTGTTTTGTGCAGGTACTACAACAAGAACGTTAAGGAGTGTTTCTTCGTGGTCGGGGACTTAGTCCTGAAGTGGAAGATGAACCAGGCTGGTGTCCACAAACTCGCAACCCCATGGGAGGGACCCTTCATGATCAAGGAAGTCACACGTCCAACGTCTTACAGGTTAGCTCATCTAGACGGCACGGACGTACCGAACTCATGGCACATCGACAAGCTTAGACGCTTCTATGCTTAACTACTGAGATATGTACTCTACTTGTATTTTCGATTTACTTTACTAAAGCAACTATGATTTTTCCGACCACTCTAATGTGTCACTCCGAATTTTATGGTTATTCTAACTTAAGCCGGTACAAGCCGACCACCACTCCTTCTACGGTTTTCGGAGCAGGCCCTGTCTCCGGTTCCTCCCAACACGTGCACGGGATCCGCTCTCTACGTTGCGGGTGATCGGCAGGTCCCCCCTAGTCTAACTTGTCTGCATCCACGTGTGCACAGGTCATAGTACCTCATACTCCGACCACATGCCAGACTAGGGCCACACAAACTTTTCAGGATGATGTGTCGAGCAAAACGGTACAACTAAACAGAACGTTAACACGTTCCCACTTAGTTACACCAACAAAAAATTTCAAGCTTAAAGTGCGTTTTGTATAAAACAAACAAGCTTATAATGATATACAGTTACGTTATTACAAGCTTGCCTGAAAAGGCTCAAGTTTACAATAACACAACTATGTCCTCCTTCTATAGCTCTAAGCCTATTACATTGGCTGGTCGGGGCACATGGCATTTACTGCTCGCTGCCTCTGATACCCTACTCAAGTCTCGGGGACTTTTGAGCTAGTCAAGCTGAAGGGGATGGCCCCGCCGGTGCCTGGCTAGTCGAGACCGCAGGCTTCGTTGGTTGGCTTGCAGCTGATGGCATTTCTAGCTAGCTTGTCGATGGCATACCCTGCACAGGTGCTGTCCCACCTCCGCACAGGTTAATATCGCCAATTATCTTTGACGACAAGTCCAGCTGGGCCGTCCGAAGCTCTTCGGCCTTGTCTGGGTCTATCTCCTTCGGGTACCCAGCTTCCAAGCGTTTGAGATCGATCAGGGGGTAGTGAGCACGCACCATGCTTAGCACATGGGCACCCGTGTACTCACCCGCCTCCTTCACGAAGTCTTGGAACCATCCCCATGCTTGCTTGCATCTCTCGACCAGTCCGAGCTGAGGCGTCCTTAGCTCTTCCTCTGTGAGCGCCGGGTCGATAAGGTCGAGGACGGGCACAATGCCAGTTGCCATTTCTTGGCACCGCTTGTTCCACGTGTCCCATTCCTCGGTGGCCTTAAGGCATTGCGCTTTCCAGTCGTCACGCTCCTTGATCACGGCCTCCAAGTGCCTCTTGGCATTGACTTTCAAAACTGCAAACAGTACAGGACATAAAACTTGATGACACGACAAGGCAATGTGGGCAATCGAATGAGAACGGTGGTCTGGAGTGCTTACTTTTTAGGTCGTCCTTCATTCTGTTAGTATGGTCTTGGAGTTCCGACTGGCGGCGTGCCAGTTTCTCGTTGTCCTCCTTCAGGCGACCACATTCTGCAAGCGCATGGCTGTTCTCCCCCTAGAGGCGGGTCACTTCAGCTTCTAAACCTGCATTACAGCTATTATTGCCAAGAACAAAATAACACAAAGTCCTGCACTTGCTATGTTACGGTGAAAACTTACATGTTTTCTCCCGCTCTTTGTTTATGAGCTGGCCGACCAGGTTTTGGTTCTTTGCTTCTTGGTCTGTCCTCTCCTAGTCGGCGGCTTCAAGTTGGCGCCGTAGGCGTTCCACTTCAGCCGTCAGCTCCTTATTGGTCGTCGTGATTCCTTCTATCTGGTCGAAGCACCTTTTTCGGTATCTTGCAGTTTTCATCAAGTCCTGCATACAGACAAGCTACGTCAGATAGTTCGACTACACAACAGGGTCAAGGACCAAAGCCAAATAGACCTGTACTTTTGTCACCAGGCGTTTGGCCGCCCGTTCGACTCTTAAGGTCTCTTCGACCTCTGGGATTTCCTCGTGCATGACCCATTCGTCGTTCCGATAGCGCGACACATATACATGTTGTCGCCTATCTTGGGGACGGCCCAGGATTTCTTCCACTTCATCCTCTTCAGCCTCCTGTTCGGAAGGCGGCACTGGTCTGGAGTTCACAGACTCCACGACTACCAGGGCTTTCCCATGAGCCGTCGCGTTGGCAGCCATGTTCCGGGCATCTTCTGGCTGCTGCCCCTCGGGTGGATCCAGCTCCCTTGGCGCCATGTTATCCGCCTCATCAGGGTTCGTGCTTGGAGCACTTGTATTCTGCTCGGTTGTCTTCTCGACCAGCTGCTCGGGGACTGGCGCCTAGTCGTCCGCCTGCTGAGGCCCAGGCGGAGTCCCTGCCATGGGCTCCTCCACGGCTGGTTGCTGAGTAGTTTGTCCCGCCGTTGTTGGTGAGGACGTTCCGCACCCAGCTAGCTGGTTGGGGCTTTCGGTGGACGCCGATCTAATGCATTCAGAGACAAATTCAGAAGATAATAGCATCCAATGCAAAATGCAAAGCTTGCATCAAAAATATAGATACTTACAGTTTTGACTTGCGGAAGGATGTGGCGAAGGAACGTCTCCTCGACCGCCCCTGCTCCGCTTGCTCGTCAGTTTCCACCGGGACTTGTTCTTCCTCCGGTACGGGCGTCGGAGTATGATGCGGCATGTTCCCTTCATCTGTCCTCTGTGCTGCAGTGGTCGGTGCTGTGACCACTGCTGGCCCAGAGGAGCCACCCTGCTTCGTCGGTCCCATCTGCCTTCTCCTCTTTCGGGGGACGAGCCGGAAGATGTCCGCATCCTCTGCTTCGTCGTCCGACAGGGGGAAGATGGCTTGACGACGTTTGCTGGCAGCCGGACGCTTGCCAGTGGCTCTGGTCGAGGCATCCTCTATGGTCTCGAGTACCGCCCAGTGAACGTTGTCGGTCCTAGCGCTGGTCTGGGCGGCTGGCCCGGTAGCTTGTGGCCATTCTACACCGGGGGGAGGCGACACGAACACTCCTGCCCGGTCACGGCCATTACACTGAGACACAAAATGAAGGAAAAGACAGTTATTTTCTTGATACAACATGACTCTATAGTTAAAAGGAGGCGTCATTTACCTTTGGGGGAGGTCGAGCCAGCTTGAAGGCGTGTTCGATGGCGCTCAGTGCAACATAATTGGGATCGGCCAGGTTGAATAGCTCTCCAATCCTGGCCTTGATTTCCATCTTGTCGAGCGGCTCCTTCCTGGTCCTCGTCGGATCAGCGCCTCCTTGGTACTCGAAGCCAGGGTGAATCCTTTTCTGGCAGGGCTGAATTCTTCGGCTGATGAAGTTGCCGACAATGCTCGGGCCATCCAGCTTTCCCCACGGGATCATCCCGAGCAGTTCGGTGATCTGCTCTAAGTTCTCAGGCCTCTCTGACCAGCTGCTCTTCTTCTCTGGAATCAGTCCCACATCGCATAGAGTGATGGTGTTTGGCTCTTCACGGATGTAGAACCACTTCTTGTACCACTTGTCCAATGAGGTGTTCCAGGGGCAGTGCAGGTATTGAGCCTTCATGCCGTCACGAAGGTTCAGGTAGACGCCTCCGGCGATCTTTGAGCCACCGCTCCCTTTCTTCCGAAGACAGAATAGGTGGCGAAAGAGGTCGAAATGGGGCTGGAAGCCACCATAAGCCTCGCAGAGATGGATGAAGGTGGAGACAAGAAGAATCGAGTTGGGATGCAGATTGCAAATCCCAATCTCGTAGTACAAGCAGAGACCCTGAAGTAAAGGGTGCACTGGAATCCCAAAACCCCGTTTGAAGAAATCTTCAAAGACCACAATCTCACCTGGTTGTGGATCGGGGAAGCTTTCTCCTTCCGGTGCATGCCATCCCGCAAGTGCCTTGTTGTGGAGCACTCCCATGGCGACGAGGTCCTCGATGGTCTACTCATTGCTCCGCGACTTCCACCATTCCTTCGCCATGACCCCACCTTTCTTCTGGGCGTCTCTCTTCGCCATTAGTTCGTCCTTACTAAGTGGGTGGATGCGGGAGACTGAGGGGATTGGTGATGATTTTTGGGGGAATAGCGTTCGGCAGGAGGAAGAAGAAGGTTGCGGCGGCGGATGACAATGGGGAACGGTATGAGTAACTTACCAGATCTACATTATATAAAACAAAGAGCACCGTCGTTTCGTTCGCCCGAGAATATTGGGAGTCATGCGCACGCGCCACAGACGGTTGTTCACACAACCTCGAAATCTGCGCCAATAAACGCGCTCCTTCGTTAATAGTGTACGTGCCTCTTCGTTGATAGTGTAAGGGGGGCCCACACTGACACACCTCAATACAGGTCTCAACCGACTGTTTGCAAAAAAAAAGAAGAAGAAAAGACAGAATGACATACTATACCTATTTACTTTTTTGACCAGACGTGTCAGACTAGCCTTGGCAGAGAATAGAGAAAAATAAGTACACCAAATAATAGTACAAGCAGCGCAAGTGATCGTGGATTTGCCCAGACCACTAATGTGCTCGGGGACTGCCCAGACCACTAATGTGCTCGGGGACTGCCCAGACCACTACTGTGCTCAGGGACTGCCCAGATCACTACTGTGCTTGGATACTTCCCAGACCACTTTTGTGCTCGGGGTTCGCTCCGACCACGGCCGCGCCCGGGGACTGCCCCGACCACTGCTTGAATAATGGTTCTCCTTGGCTACATGTGATCTGTACTCACATACAGTTAAGAGACTTTTTCTTTAGACCTTGCTACAAGGCTCATACTTTGCCTTCCAGCAAGCTCGGGGACTACGTCGGTACGATGCACCTGCCGGTGTATCTTGTTTTGCCTGTATGGCAATTGGATTCTTAACTTCAGTGGAATTTCTTTTTTAGACCCTGGCACCACGTGCCTACGTCACCTACTACCAGGCTCGGGGACTAAGTGGGCACACTTCACCTTGCGGTGAATGTGTTTGTTTTTCAACCCCTACGCTACTGATGTTTAGGGATGCTATGCTTCAAGACCACTTACATTTCTTTTCAGAAATACAAGTGGGCACACTTCTCAGGACAGAAATCTTTTTCTTTTTTCTTAAGAGCACCATACATTCTTTGGACAACCTACTTCTCCGATGATGACGATGGTCAGAGGCGTCAAGGATTTAAGCCTCGCTTGTCGGAGAAGGTTAAAATGGCATGTCGCAGCATAATACATGATGCTCGGGGACTAGCTGTGGGGGTATTAACCCCTATACCCTTATGGCTAAGCTTGGGCTGGCCTGGATCGATGGGTTCAGTCCACCCGAAAGATGACGTGCGGCCCAGTTAACCTGGTCGGAGTCCCACACAAGGAATCAAGACGGATTTGGCGACCAAGCAGGATCCTGGTCGGTTAGAATAGGAATCCTTATCCAGCCACATATGGCAATTGTAACTGACTAGAATTAGTTTCCAGATCTGTAACCCTGCCCCCCAGACTATATAAGGCGGGCAGGGGACCCCTCTAAAAAATATCTCTCATTGACATACAGCAATACAAATCAAACGTAGGATGTAGGTATTACGCCTTCTTGGCGGCCGAACCTGGATAAAACCTCATGTCTGTCTCGCGTCACCGTCTTGTTTGGGGCTTGCGCATCTGTCTACCGATAATCTACTACCTTGGGCATACCCCTAGGTAGACTGCCGACCATATTTCGTCGACAGGCACATCCTCAACGCTGCGTTCCCTCTAAGGTATCGACCGCCTACGAACATTCCTAAATATTCTGGCGAAACAAATCCCGGGCTTTGGCTCGAAGACTATCGGCTTGCATGTCAGGCCGATGGTGCGAGTGATGATAACTTCATTATTCGCAATCTCCCGCTGTTCTTGGCTGACTCGGTGCGAGCATGGCTGGAGCACCTACCGTCCAATGCTATTCAGAGTTGGGCGGATCTGACTGAGATCTTCGTGGGTAATTTCCAGGGCACGTACAAACGCCCTAGAAACCCATGGGACCTCAAGAACTGCCGTTAGAAGGCCGATGAAACCCTCTGAGGGTACATTCGGCGCTTTTCCCAACAGTGCAATGAGCTCCCGAACATCACCGACGCCGACGTGATAGGAGCCTTTCTGTCTGGAACAACCTACGAATCCCTGGTCCACAAGCTAGGACGCAGGGGCCCGCGAACTACCAAGGAACTTCTGAACATCGCCACTAGTCACGCCTCTGGAGAAGAGGCAGTCGGAGCCATCTTTGATTGCTCCGACGGAAAGACCAGGCGGGACGAGGACGCCAGCGAAGGCGCCTCCAACCATCCCACCAAAGGGAAAAATAAGAAGCAACGGTGCAACAACTCACTCGCGGCCGCTGCCGACCGCAAAGGTGGCTGGAAGCCCACGGAGGGCACTCCGAACCACTTCGAGAAAATGCTCGAGGGGCCATGCCCAAACCACGCCTTCTCGGCCAAGCACCTATACAAGGAATGCGGCCTTATGCACAAATACTTGGCCGGGGGTCTGAACAAGGAGGAGCAGGGGAAGCAGCCTGTTCCCACCACTAACGACACGGAGGAGAAGGATGACACCTTCCCAACTCTGACTGGTGCCCTCATGATCTTCAGAGGATCAGCGGCCTACGACTCCAGGCGCCGCCAGAAGGTCGCACGTCGAGAGGTCTATACCGCTGGACCGGCTATGCCAGCTTATCTCCGGTGGTCGGAATCCGCCATAACCTTCGATCAGACCGACCATCCGGATACCATCCCACACCCGGGAAGGTATCCGCTTGTCGTCGACCCGATCATTGGTCCAAAGCGGCTCACCAAGGTACTGATGGATGGGGGCAGCGGCCTCAACATCATGTACGCCAAGACGCTCGACGAGATGGGCGTCGACCGAACGCGCCTTCGCCCCGTCCGAGCACCTTTCCATGGCGTCGTGCCAGGAAGGCAAGCCGTGCCGCTAGGGCAGATTGACCTATCCGTCACTTTTGGGGATCAATCCAATTACCGGACTGAGACCCTCACCTTCGATGTAGTAGGGTTCCCGGGGACTTTCCACGCCATTCTGGGGCGACCATGTTACGCGAAGTTCATGGCCGTACCCAATTACACGTACCTAAAACTGAAGATGCCGGGCCCCCGTGGGGTCATCACCATCGGCACCTCCTTCCAGCGCGCTTACGAGTGCAAGGTCGAATGCTGCGGACACGCATCCACGGTCATCGCATCCGAAGAGCTCGCCACCCTCAGGGAGGAGGTCATTGAAGGGACACCCGACGCAAAGAAGTCATCTGGATCGTTCGAATCGGCAGAGGGCTCTAGGGACGTCCTCTTGGATCCCAGTAGCTCCGAGGGCAAAAAAGTCCGAATCGGGACCGCGCTCTCCTCTGCATAGGAAAGCGCGCTCGTCGACTTCCTCCGCGCCAACAGGGACATCTTTGCGTGGAAACCCTTGGATATGCTAGGCATCCCGAGGGAGGTCGCCGAGCATACTCTCCAAATCCTCCCAGGCTCCAAGCCGGTGAAACAACGCCTGTGCCGCTTCGACGAGGAGAAACGCAGGGCCATCGGCGAGAGATAGCCAAACTACTGGCCGCAGGATTCATAAAGGAAGTATACCACCTAGAATGGTTAGCAAATCCTGTTCTTGTCCGAAAAAAGCGGGAAATGGAGAATGTGTGTTGATTATACTGGCCTCAACAAAGCGTGTCCAAAGGATCCATTTCCTTTACCATGAATAGACCAAATAGTCGATTCCACCTCGGGGTGCGAAACCCTCTGTTTCCTGGACGCATACTCAGGCTACCATCAAATCATGATGAAAGAGTCCGACCAGCTCGCGACATCTTTTATCACGCCCTTCGGATCATTTTGCTACGTTTCAATGCCGTTTGGTCTGAAGAACGCTGGGGCAACGTACCAGCGCTGTATGCTTAGTTGCTTCGGAGACCTCATCAGGTGAACCGTTGAGGCCTATGTCGACGACATCGTAGTCAAATCTAAGCGGGCTGACCACCTTGTCGTCGACCTTGAACGCACCTTTGCGAAACTCCGAGCGAACGGCATCAAGCTCAATCCCGAAAAATGTGTTTTTGGGGTCCCGAGGGGCATGCTGCTCGGCTTCATCGTCTCCGAGCATGGCATCGAAGCCAACCCAGAGAAGATATCAGCCATCACGAGGATGGGCCCGATCCAAAACATAAAGGGGGTTTAGTGGATCACCGGGTGCCTCGCCGCCCTCAGCCGATTCATTTCACGCCTCGGCAAATGAGGACTCCCCCTTTATCGACTCCTGTAGAAAACTGACCGCTTCGAGTGGACGGCCGAGGCTCAGGAGGCACTTGACATGGTTAAACAATTTTTAACTAAGCCGCCGGTCCTAGTTCCTCCATGCGATGGAGAATCTCTCCAGCTATATATATCGGCCACCACCCAAGTGGTTAGCTCCGCCTTAATAGTAGAGCGAGAGGAAGAGGGGCACGCCTTCAAGGAGCAGCGCCCTGTATATTTCATCAGCGAGGTGTTATCCGACTCCAAAACCCGCTACTCCTAGATCTAGAAACTCCTCTACACCGTCCTCATCACCAAAAGGAAGCTACGCCACTACTTCGAGTCACACCCCGTGACAGTAGTGACGTCGTTCCCCCTCGGCGAGGTCGTTCGTAGCCATGACGCTACGGGAAGAACCGCAAAGTGGGCACTCGAGCTGATGGATCAGGGCATTTCTTATGTCCCTCAAACGGCAATCAAATCTTAGGCACTGGCTGACTTCATCGTGGAGTGGACCGAGGTCCAGATGCCACCAGCAGCCGTCGACCAAGAGTATTGGATAATGTACTTTGACGGATCACTGATGAAGAAGGGCGCCGGAGCAGGACTAGTCTTTGTATCCCCCCTCGGGGTGCACATGAGGTACATGGTTTGGCTTCATTTTCTCTCATCAAACAATACTGCAGAATACAAAGCGCTCATCAACGGCCTACGAATCGCCATCGAACTGGGCATCCGACGCCTCGACGTTAGGGGCGACTCTTAGCTGGTCGTCAACCAGGTCATGAAAGAGTCAGGCTGCCACGATGTCAAGATGGAGGCATATTGTCAAGAGGTCCAACGTCTGGAGGACAAATTCAACGGCCTCGAACTCAATCATATCCCCAGGCGCCTCAACGAAGCGGCCGACACACTCGCAAAAGCGGCATCCAGCCGAGAGCCGGTTCCAACAGGCGTCTTTGCCAGTGATCAACACAAACCCTCGGTACGCTATGCAGGGTCGGAACAAGCCGATGATGGCCCTTCTAGTCCGATCCCCAAGGCCGATCCGCCAACTGTTCCTCCCGACCCTGAGGTCATGGAGCTTGAAGAGGATCCAGCAATGGAATCCGATCCTCCCAATGACTGGAGAACGCTTTACCTCGACTATCTCCTCCACGACATACTACCAACTGACAAGACGGAAGCCCGGCGGCTCGCGCGACGTGCCAAATCCTTCATTCTTGTAGAGGGCGAACTCTACAAACAAAGTCACATCGGAATTCTGCAACTTTGTATCCCTGACGAACAGGGAAAACTCCTACTGAGCGACATCCATGGTGGGGCATGCGGACACCATGCCGCACCAAGAACCTTGGTTGGGAAGGCATTCCGATAGGGTTTCTATTGGCCTACCGCAGTAGCCGATGCCGAGCAAATTGTACGCACCTGCGAAGGGTGCCAATACTACGCTCGGCAAACACACCTCCCGGCCCAGGCCCTCCGGATGATCCCCATCACGTGGCCCTTCGTGGTCTGGGGGCTTGACCTGGTTGGGCCACTAAAAAAAGCACCCGGAGGCTTTACCCACCTGCTTGTCACCATAGACAAGTTCACAAAATGGATTGAAGCTCGGCCAATATCCACAATCAAATCCAAGCAAGCTGTTTTGTTCTTTCTCGACATCGTCCATCGCTTTGGAGTACCGAACTCCATCATTACAGACAACGGCACGCAGTTCACCGGTAGGAAATTCATTCGTTTCTGTGATGAACAACACATTCGAATCGATTGGGCAGCCGTCGCGCACCCCCGGACGAACGGACAGGTCGAGCGCACAAACGGCATGCTTCTTCAAGGCCTCAAACCCAGAATTTTCAACCGGTTGAACAAGTTCGGCGCGCGTTGGCTCGCTGAGCTCCTGGCTGTGCTCTGGAGCCTAAGGACGACTCCTAGCCGGGCCACCGGCTACACACCCTTCTTCATGATCTACGGCTCCGAGGCCGTTCTCCCGACGGACCTCGACTATGGAGCACCAAGAATCAGAGCATATGACGAAAAGGGAGCCAAGGCATCTCACCAAGACGCCATGGACTAGCTGGACGAGGCCCGCGACATCGCCCTCCTCCGTTCAGCCAAGTACCAGCAAGCGTTACGGTGGTACCACAGCCGATGGGTGCGGGGTCGAGCCTTCAACATCGGAGACCTCGTCCTCCACCTTGTGCAGAGCAACAAGGATTGTCACAAACTCTCCCCGCCCTGGGAAGGGCCCTACATCGTCGTGGAAATACTTCGCCCAGGCGCCTACCGGTTGAAAACCTTCAAAGGCGAGGTCTTCACCAACGCCTGGAACATTGAGCAGCTACGTCGTTTCTATCCTTAAAATAAGCTTACACTTTTCTTTATCAGTTTCTGTCTTAACAGAACCCCGATCCTTGGTGACTTCCGGCCCCTGCAAATCATGAAGGGTCAGACCTCACTCGGGGGCTGGCATGTGATCGTAGCATATGTCATACAAGTATTACGCTTGTAAAAAATCCCTGTGTTATACTTGCAAACATTCTCTAAGTTTTCCATTCGCCTCGTAAACGAGTCTCGAGGGCTAAGATCTTGGGAACCAATTCTGAACACAACTAGTAGGACTGCGAGACACCCACGCCCCAGTGGCTGCAACCTCTTTGCTCACCAGTTCAATCAGAATTAGTTCGCCCACGCTCCTAGTTTCCTATGACTTAGACCATGAGAAGAGTTGGAAAGCGTTAAAATGATTTGCCATAAGCAGAGGATGTAATTTTGTTCATTTTTTGCACAAATTCACCACTTACAAAGCGATGTCATTACCAAAAGGAACAATATACTCTGAGGACTATTTACTCGGGGGCTTCCCCACAACATTATTTCATTACAGTCTCGGCTCAGCTCTACCACAAGTGTTGCTGCAGTCGCCGCGCCACGCTCTCCATCGGTGATGTCCGGGGCGTGTACATAGGCCAGCTCGTCTACTGTGGTCGCCGTGCCATGCTCTCCATCGGCGACATCTTCGCTGGATCCTCGAAGGCGCCACCATCTACGACGCCTCCGCCGGAGCGTCCGGGGACTACGCCATCGTCGTCAGCTGCAACCCCGGCAGCAACGCCACCGTCATGGTGTCTGGGGACTACGCCATCATCCCCAGCCATAACCCTGACAATGACGTATGGGCAGGAAATGCCTCCCGCCAAGGGAGGAGCGCAGCGAACGACGGCGCAGTCAACGACGTACGACGCCCACCGATGCCTTTTTTCCTTCAGCAGCAGCGACTCCTCACCAAGGGCCGCGCGCACCATCTCATCTACGTTGGATAACCTCCGGCTCAACATCACGCACCAGACTCACAAGCAAGGTTGTAAGTTCTCTATCTCCCTCTGGCATTACTCTTCCTCACTCAGGAACCGCCGCGACGCACGGACGCGATCGGCGAAAAGGAAGAAGAAGGAGAGATAGCGGCTCGGAGGCAGAAGGGGACGTGGGATGAGAATTCCTCTCCCCCTCCCTATTTAAAGAGGAGGCGCTGTGACTAAGGAAAGGTGAAAGGTCGAACGAAAAACCCTCTCCCTTCCCCTTTTTTAATACGCAATCAATGCTGATTGATATCTGAGGAGACGCGCCAGAAGTGACGGGACGAACCCCGGTCTACGAGGCGTCCCTCTTTGGTCAAACTGAACACTGCCTAGGTATGGCCCGCCACTGACCCGCTCCGGACGCGGCGATTAAGGCACCCACATAGGCAGACAACTTTTCGCCTCCCCATGCAGGACCACGGACGACCCGACGACGGGACCTTTTAGACCTCCTGGGTCGGTCGTTCGGCCCAGAAGACACGACGAATGAACGACCAAAGAAAGACGTCAGGGCCCGAACCCATCTGGTAGGAGCTTTTCCGCCACTCATACCACCAAGGGACACAGGTTCAAGGGCCCCACCTTGCCGAGCCCATAGAGTCCCCGGTTGGGATTTTCTGTTGGAAGACAAGGCGGGGATTATTGCGATGACATCCATTGTCACCAAAACCACAATTCCGGTCTCCAGTAACACCAGACCCCACCAGGTGCGGGGGTCAGACCTTACTCGGGGGCTATTAAGGTACGGCTACCTCATCAATCTCCTCGCATTATAAATCAGTGGCATAATTCAGGGGAACATATTGGTAAGACCGTAAAAAATCAAATCGCAAAAAATCAAACAAAACGAAATTAAGACGCAAAAGCACGAAAGGTGTCCAGACTCGAAAAGTACCGACACTTGTCCACATATTACATATAAGCTGTTCTCAAAATTATTCGATTGATTACCCCCGCGGAGGGAGAACCATTTCTTTCAGACTGTCTGCCAGGTTCTTCGCAAGGGGAGCGACCATCTTCTCCATTTCCTCCAGCTCTTCATCCTCGTAGGTGGACGGAAAGCCTTCGCTCATCACCTTCAGGTTTATTTCCTTCTCATAATGGGCATGGGCGACGGTGAAGGCCTGTGTAATCCCGGCGTGAAAGGCACTCTCCTCAAGTTGGCCCACCCGAGCCGTGATACCTCCGACACGAGCTGCGAGCGGGCCGGTCTCCACTGGCTCCGTCACATTCAGGGCGTTAAGGACCACCCCGACCGCAGCTTGTAGAAGATCATGCTCATCGCTCTCAGCCTGAAGGGCCCTTCGCGTATAGGCAGCCTCTTTCTCCAGCTTGGTGGCGATGTTCTCAGCACTCAACCTTCCTTCCACCGTGTCACCAAGCTCCGCCTGGAGAGAGCGGACCACCTCGACGTCCTCGTCCACCTTCTACTGGAGGGCTGTGGCCCTACTCTCGGCCTTCCGCCGGAGGTCCCGCTCCATCTCCAGCTCCTTCAGGACTTCGCTGGCCTTCTCATTGGCCGCGGCATTCCTCTGCAACAGCTCGTCTCGCTCTTTTTGGAGCCTGGCAATCTCCTCTCCATCCAGCTTAGACCTCGCCGATAGGTCCTCGAACATCCCGTAAGCCTCCTCCGGATCCTGACGTGCCTGGGCCTCCCACTCCTGGATGATAGCAAGCTGGGCAGCCATGTTTGCTCGCAGCCGAGCCTCCTCAGAGGGGCAATCCCGCTCCGCCTTCTGCTCACGGAGGAATTGGGATTTTTTCCAGCTACGAGCAACAAGAATCTGAAGAAGAAGAAGACTGATATCAGAAATGCGAGAACACACAAACACACGAAGAAAGAAGAAAGAAAGTCCAGAAAATACCTGAGAGGTAGGGATAACGATCTCACGGAGGGCTCCTCTAGCCTGGTCCAGGGCGTTCAGCATGGTTGAGATCCCGATGTCAAGACCTTCTCGCTCCATACTCTCGGAATGATCATCGAGCGAGAAAAGAGCCGACGTCAGGTCCTGAGCAGCCATCCACTGGAGCGGCGGCTCCCCCCACGTAGGGGAGCGGCTTCCTCCCGACAAAGGGGCTAGTGGCGGCTCCCTCCTGACCCTGTGCGGCACCACCGCCGCACTCAAGGACCCTCCGGCTGGACCCTCCTCCGTCTGGACCGCTTCGGGCGCCACGGGCGGATCCACATGGGCGCCTGGCGGCGCGGATTGCACCACGACCGCGCCCGGTTGATCCTGGTTTGGTGCAGTCACGATCACCTTCACCGGTGGTATACGGTCCTCGGCCGGCTGTTCCACCTCCACGGGCGTGGGAGCCACCATGGACGCCGTTGGTTCGGCCAACGCGGCCCCGACATCGGCACCACTCCTGCCCAAAACAGGGGTGACTCTAGGCGACGCCGTCTGTCCCACTTGAAGGGCGAGACTCTTCTTGGGCGCCAGCCCCAGGGGGTGACCCGTCCACAAGAACCTACACAAAGGTAATAACCGATAAGTCAAAATAAAAATGGAAAAAAGATGAAAACAGAGGAATCAAGAGCTTACGTTGACATCCTCGGCCGGCGGAAGCGTTTTGGGGACGGATCCCCAGATCCCTGCCCTGACTTGTCTGGACGGGACCGTTTCATGCCTGCCCCCTGCTCCGGGGCAGGGGGGTTTGTCTCGTCGGGCGCGGCGCTGGAGTCGCTCCCCTCCATCGTCTTGTCGGGCGCGGCACCGGAGCCGTCCCCCTCCATTGTCTCATAGGGCGCAGCACCAGAGCTGCTCCCCTCCATCACCTCACAGGGCGTGGCATTAGAGCCAGGCATGGCTCTGGTGCCACCCCCCTCCACGGTCGCCTTGGGGTCGGCGGCAGCAAGCCCGGCGTCCCCCGTCCACCGATCCTCGGCCGGCACGCCGTGCGAAGCGGCGGACTCGCCGGCCTCCACTGACCTCATCGATTCACTTCCCTCTGCGTGAAAAGGGAAGGGCCCCTGCACGGGTGGGTGGCCACTCGTCAGCGTTTCCTCATCCTCCAGGATGCCCCAATCCACGTCGACGGCTACCTCATCGTCGTCGTCGTCATCCTCATCATCGTCGTCATCCTCACTGCTCACGTCCTCTCCCCAATCCCATGCCTCCTGCTTCAGTCGATTCGCCGCCGCCGCAGCCCTGTCCTTCGGCAGTGGAGCTGGACTATCCTTGAAGACTAGCCCCCTCGGCTAGCCCCAACATCACAAAAGCAAGTATTAAAAAAGGGGGGGGGAGATTCAGGAGAAAGAAAAGAGTGCAGGAGAAGAGGGCTTACGAATTCGAAGAACCCAGGCTCCGGCCGCATTGGAGGATGCCCGGGCACCGGATACACGATGTCGAGGACCATGCCGGCAGAATCCTTCATTGGCTCCGTCGCCTCCTTGACACGCTGCGCCACTTCCAAATAAGGGAGCCCCTCGTCAACGAGCACCGTCCCCTCGAACGATATCCCGGGCATCATCCGATGCAGGGGAAGCACACGCGCCATCAGTGGCGCCACCCTCCTCGCATGGTAGGCACCGATAATCCCCGACCCCTTTACACCCCGACCCTTCAGGGCATGGAGGGCGGAGAGAAGGTCGGAGATGTGCTTCTTGTCTTTAGACTGGACGCCCCAGCCCCACGACGCCGGAGCATCCACAATAAGACATCCGGTGTACTTCGATAGGGTGGCACTCACATCATCCCTAATATAAAACCACTGCGAATGCCATCCCTTGTTGGATGTTGCCAGACACATGTATGGGTAACCCTTCGACCGGGTATGGCGCAGATGAATGCTGGCACACCCCATCGGCGCGTTCACTTCTTTCCCCCCAATCTTCCTCTTCGACAGACTAACGCTAAAGAAATACCGCCACAGATCAAAATGGGGATCGATCCCCAGGAAACCCTCGCACAGGGCAACAAACGCTGCCACATGCTGTATCCCATTGGGAGTTAGATGCTGCAGCTCTACCTCATAGTAATCTAATAGCCCCCGAAGGAATCTATGCGTGGGTACCCCGAATCCCCGCTCATGGAAGAGGGCAAAAGAGACGACATACCCTTCAGGCGGCACCGGCTCACCCTCGTCGCCAGGAACAACCACTCCTAGACGGCGGACAGTGGGCGGAGAAGGCCACGGCGGACGAGGCCCTCTAGACGCCGAGAGGTGATGCTTGATCTACCCCACAACTCCATTGAAGCAGTAGGGGGGAAGGGCAGGCGCGAGCTTAACGGCGGCTGGAACACGAACGCAGGCCGGTCGACGGTGGCGATGCGGGCGCGAGAGGCTAGGAAGATTGGCGGTGGATGTTTCAGAACGCAAAGGAAGGGGAGCGAAATACGGGACCCTGGGGGCGAACCCCATGGTTTTATAGGGGGCAACGGACGCGAGAAGGGCAACCGTCCGCCTCGATCTCCGGGCCTGCCACGCACGCCACCACGTCATGTCGCAGGACACGCGCCCGTAGTCCCTATCCTCTCACCCCAAAAATCTCGGCAGACGGTTCGCCTTCCCCAAGCGAATCCGGACTCTCTACCCACCCAGGAAACGCAAGCCACAAAGGCCTGTTCTTTTTCTCTCTAGCCCACCTAGGGCCCAGAAACTCGCCATCGGCCCAACCAAGAAGGAATCCACGAATGATCCGTCATCAAGGGCAGAAGCACCAGTTAGGACAGCCCCAAATCAGTTCCCAGCGAACGGGACGCCACGACCCACTCGGAAGAACATCCAGTTGATAAAAAACTAAGTCCTTCAGCCTTACCCACGAAGGGGCCGATACAACCCCCCGGGCAGCTCTACTCGAGTCACCCGGAGGCTCGGGGGCTACACCCATCGGGTGCGCTCGCGCGCACCCTCCGGCAAATTACCTTCGATGAAATCAAAAACATCCTCCAGGCGGTTCTACATGAATCACCTAGAGTCTCGGGGGCTACTGTCGGGGACCTAATACCAGGGTACCCCAGGAGGTGGAACCGATAACCACCAAACGTGAAAAACTTCCGGGCGCATAAAGGCGTCATGTCATCCCTTGTTCGAGTAATAGGAGTTCGGTTTTGCCTCGCCCGACACCTTTGGGATGGGCTCGGTCTCGCCCGAGGGCTGAGGGATAAACTCCGTCTCGCCCGATGCCTTGAGGGCGGGCTCGGTCTCGCCCGAGGGCTAAGGGATGAGTTCCGTCTCGCCCGATCCTAGAGGGGCAGGGTCAGCCTCACCCGACGCCTTTGTGGGATAACCCTGTCTCGCCTAAAGGCTCAAAGCCAAACTCCGTCTCGCCCGACGCCTATAGGGCGGGCTCGGTCTCGCCCGAGGGCTAAGGGATGGATTCCGCCTCGCCCGATCCCAGAGGGATAGGGTTAGTCTCACCCAAGAGATAGGGATTGATCTCCGCCTCACCCGACGGCCCAGAACGAGCCTCGCCCTGATCGATATCTATCCCTCATAATGATGGATACAGGACGAGACAAGACGTTCGGGTCAACCATGGCTCCAACGACCATACCCTGCGCCTTGGCAGGAAAAGGACTGCCATGGAGCAACAGGACTGATGCTTTAGACCCTTCCGGGCGCTGCTGAGCCCAAAAGGTATTACAGGTGCGTGCATCTCACTCGGTAGAGTTGTAGGCGCCGTCTTCAGCTCTGGGACACGGAACCCAACGAAGATATACGACAACCACTACGCTCCGAGAACGGATTTGCTATCTCCACGAGCGACGGATACTCCATCACCACGCTGTGGACCCAAGGGAGCGGGGCCCTCTTCCTGACCCCTCAAGTCCTCCCAGTCAGAGGGCCTTGGCCACGGCGCTACACCGGACCCCGACCCGGAATTCTCCCTACAAGAATCATGGGAACCAGAAGGCGTATGGAGCAAGGCTGGAGGGAGGCTCCTAAGTCAAAACCACTGTACTACAGCCCATACCCTACGCAGGGCAGCATACTGTGACTAACCTGACATCCTACAAAGACATCGACAACATGGTAAGCACTTATCTTCCTTCGCACTCATCAGAATTGAGGACCTGACCAGGTAGACATGAGCCCCAAGGCTAAGTAGAGTACGCATCCTGGAGCCCTCACCCTTGTAAAGCCAGCCCCTTCATCTATAAAAGGGGATGCGCATCCTCCATCAAAGGGACAGAAAAAATAGGTCCGAATAATAGAACGCACTCATACACACGAGCAGCTACGAAGCTCTCGACCACCTTTCAATCCTTCGATCAGAGACTTGGGACCAGTCCCTCTCTCGGCAGTTTGTATCCCTTACTACAGACCGTTCACGGTGCTAATAACACAAGCAGCAACAAACTGGACGTAGGGACGTTCCGCCCAAACCAGTATAAATCCTGTGTCCTTTAGCGCACCATCCGAGCCTAACGCGCATTACTATAAATTTACTTGCCGGTGCTTGTACGAAACACCGACAAGAAAGAACTTGTTTAGCAAGTGGGTGAGGGAGTGATTCCACATATATTCCACATTTATATTGTCCTATTTTTTCCCCTCTACTAATATGGCAGGATGTGGAGATGGTGCTGCTGTTTCGGTGGAGGAATTCCAGGAGCTGCGTACACAAATGAATGATTTGATGCAACAACTACAAACTCTCCAATTGAACATGCCTCATAGAGAACCACCACCAAATGAGGATGATGACAATGAGGATAACAAGGCACCACGTCGTGCCGCTGGTCAAGGACATGGACGTGGTGGGTTTGGCCATGGATTTGGTCGTGCTCGGCACGTTCTAGTTGGAGGTGGAGATTATGATGGTGATGATCATATGTTGTCCGACATGGATGATCATCGGCATGGTGTCCATCATGGTTATCGTGACCGCCGTCGTCGTCGTTATGATGATGGTTTAAGCAAAGTGAAAGTATCTATTCCAAAATTTAATAGAAAGGAAAGTGCTGATGATTATTTTGAGTGGGAGAGCAAGGTTGATCAGATCTTTGATTTCTATACTTACCCTCCTATCAAGAAAGCAAAGCTTGCTGCAATTGAGTTCACAGGTTATGCAATCACTTGGTGGAATCAAGTGTGTGCTGATTTCCACCATGTTGGACATGATCGTATTACTTGGGATGACATGAAACAAGAAATGAGGTGGAGATTTGTTCCTGCCCATTATGCTCGTGAGCTACATTTGAGGCTGAAACGTCTTGTCCAAGGTCATCATAGTGTGGATGAATATTTTCAGGAAATGGAAATGTGTCTACTTCATACCGGTATCACTGAAGATGAGGAATCAACGATGGCTCGATTTCTGGTTGGTCTTAATAAACCAATCGCAGACAAGGTGGACATGACTAATTACAATACTATGGATGAATTGCTACATTTTGCAAAAAGGGCAGAACGGCAGCTTGCTGAATCTTATAAGAATCGTGCTTCATTTTCAGCTCCTCATAGTTCTACTCCATGGCGCCATTCACAGCAGCACGGGTCAGGGGTGCACACACCTTCATCTCGTGCAACTTCTCGTTCAATTTCAACGTCTGCCAAACATTTTGATTCAAGAGGCAAAGCTGAAAATTCTAATCAGACCAGCTCCTTTGTTATAGCAGCCCAACGGAAGACAGGCAAGATTGAGTGTTTTAAGTGTGGTGGTCATGGACATAAGCAAGCTGAATGTCCCAATAGATGCACTATTATTGCACTTGCAGATGGTTCTTATGATTCTCAAAGTGAAGAGGAGGATGAGCCTATTACCCAAGCACTAGCAGACCTTTCTCTTGACACTTGTGAGTATTCAGCAGAGGATGGTACTTTTGAGCTAGGTCTGAATTGTTTAGCCATTCAATCTCTTCCAGATTTTGCTAAAGATGACTTATCCCAAGATGATGTTCTTCAGCATCCAGCCGAGATTACTTGTGCTGATTTTGATAAGTTGCTTGCTGATTTTCCTGATTTGGCGCCTTCTACTCTAAATACACCAGCTCCTTCTTTGGTGTTTCGGCGGGTTCTTTCAACACAATTTGTTGCTGCTGAGCAAGACCAGCGCCACAATTTGTTTCAATCACGATGCAAAGTGAAAGGACAGGTGTGCCGCTTCATCATTGATGGTGGGAGCTGCAACAATATATGGACACACCACTGTGCTATTTGCCGCGCCTAAGGTCGGATCATATAATGAGGATAAATTAATTTGCTATCAACTGCTACCTCTGTCGTGAAAAGGCTATAATTTTAGCTCTATTCTTAGTAGTTTCAAAGAAAAAGGTTTCAATATTAATAACATGATATATATAAATATTATGAGAATATATTTACTAATGAATTTAATGAAATTTATTTGGTACTCTAAATATTTTCTACTTTTTTTATATAAACTCGGCCAAATTTAAAATACTTTAACTTGTTACTATGTTACAATGCATTCTTTGGGGGACAGAGGAGCGTGCAGGATGCATCCAGATGGCAAAATAGTTTTTGCCACAGTATATTTAAACTGCCTTATGTCATATTATAACTAAATAAATGGTTTTACCTATTTTATTTGTTTCTATTTCTATACTCCAGTCTTATTTAGGCGTACAAGAATCCAGCAAACCATAGCTTGTTTTAGGCCTAATCCTTCCCTAGGCACTGTCCACTGACTGATGAGTTGAAATGATTACTTAAAGGATGCTTGGATCCTAATTGTATTATTATAGTAATCAAATAAAACAATCTAAAGGTGATTCAAGCACCCCGGATTATGAGTTGGCACTACGTCAGAATACCCTATCACTGTCGGTTCAAAATACCCCATTACTGCCGGATTTTGAACTGGCACAACCATACCGGCAGTGATGAGGGTAAGCTATCACAGTCGATTCCTACAAACCGGCAGTGTTCTTCAACTTCACTTCCGGTTCTTTACACAACCGGCAGTGTTTATTTCCACCAACACTACCGGTTCATAAGACCACCCGGTAGAGCTCAGTTCCAACAACACTGTCGGGTTGTGTTTCAACCAGCAGTGTTATAGTAAGAATCACTACTGGTTTATGACAAGAATCGGCAGTGATGGCTAAGCCAACGCTGCTGGTTTGTGGCTCGAGCCAGTAGTGCCATCACTGTCGGTTTTGTTGGTAACCGACAGTGATGTTTACGATAACACTGCCGGTTTTCTAATAACCGGCAGTGATGTCACATTCACAATTTATTGTTTTATAATTGTTTTTAATTTATATTTTTTCATAGAATCGGATTTCGCTTTATATACGCTACGTAGACGACAAGTACATCAATATTAAACATTACAAATATTACAGTTACAATTCAAATGTTCTTATTCACATCTCGATCCCTCAAAATAAAAAAGAAATGTTCTTGGACTTCACACATGCTTCTCGGACTTCTTACAATAATCTGGTGAGCCACTCTGGGCCATACTGGTCCTTGTACTTCATGGATTATGCAATAGAAAATACTCCATCTTTTTCCAATACGTCGGCTAAGATGAATTTTGCCAGTTCCGATTGTAGTGCGATGATCTCTATGTCTAACAACCTTTTGTGGTTATATTTCTTGCGCTGTCATTCAAAAAAGATGATATCCAAAGAGGAATAGTAAATCATTTTGTTGAATTATTAATAGACACAAACGAAATGGGGATTATACACACCAACTTATCAGGTTCTTCCGATTTCCCGTCGATGTAGCGAAGCAATGCCCACATTACATAAAACTCGCATTCATTGTTTCCCACCGGCTGTGATAGGTACTTCCCCTCCATTTCGACAACCTTGAATGGGACCGGCTTCCCACCGATATGTCTTCTTCGGACACTGAGCAACATTAAAAGGAGAAACATTAGAAAGCGGTATGTGTGATTAGAAAATAATATGTTATTAGGATCGCTTACTAATTCAGCAGTGCCACCAGTGCATCTAGATGATGAAATGGTTTTTTCTTCGAGTCACACACCTCGATCAGATTTTTGGCAAGATTAACACAAATGACAATGAAATGGTTGCTGCAATCACAGAATCCTAATTATCGATTAATCTTAATGAAAAAAGAAGAATAAAATTAAAAGTCGAGAACACATACTCGCAGTTGTAGGCTAGAAGTATGTGGGTTTTGTTCTTCATCGTGAATTCGTCGAAAACAACAATCAATCTCTGTTTCAGGTCTTCCACGTCATATCCATGGAGGCCTAGATATGTCTTCTCATTGACTCGCAAGGGGTCCAAGAAGCCTATATAATCCCATTTGCTTTTTAGAATGCAAAATTTTACTATACACCTACATAAAAATCATGGGAAGTGCTCAAAAGTTAACAATTTGTGTCTCTCGAGAGTAGTTAATTGTAATATCGTGCATGTAGGGTACTTACATAGTCCATAGTGTCAACATTTGAACATCGAGAAAGCATTTCTGGTATAGCTGGAACAAGCACTCCCACTCGACATCGAACTTCTCTTCTTCAGGATAATGGAAAACATGTGGCGAACGGATAATAACCTCAAAACTAAAGTTGTCCGTCTCTGTTGCTTGAGCCATGTAATATTCATGTAACTGGCGTATATATGTTGTCAGATTTTTATACTCATGATCGGGAACCAAAAGATTGTCCCTTTCATACTTCATTACCGGTGTTGCTGTCCCTTGTACATCATAATAGATGGTCGCGACCTCTTCCATGGTTAATCCTAGGTTGTCTTCGATGTACTTCTGTATGTTCCTTAAATCTTTATTGTATATTTCTTCGTCTCTTATTAAGCGTATTTATTCTATGTTTGCCTTTTGAATTTGGACTTCAACAAAAACGAAGACAGTGAGGCACAGAGATTGAAGAAACTAACATAATCTTCCTTCGAGATGTGTGCTGTAAATTTTTCTTTCATCAAGGTGGTAACGCTGCCACTAAACCACCTTTTTCTTTTCTGTTGGTCCACTTTGGGAGCATTAGCGACCGAATCCAAGGACCTTTTGAAAGCTCTAGTTTGGTTTTGGTTAATTGATGAAACCCTAAGTGCTAACCTAGTTTATCAAGATGATTATGAGATAGGTAGCACTACTCCAAGTGATGAAGCAATGGCGAAGATCATGACAATGGTGATGGCATGGTGATGGTCAAATGCTCAAACATGGAAAAGAAGAAAGAGAAAAACAAAAGGCTCAAGGCAAAGGTATAAAATGTAGGAGCTATTTTGTTTTAGTGATCAAGACACTTAGTGAGTGTGATCACATTTAGGATAGATAGCTGTACTATTAAGAGGAGTGAAACTCGTATCAGAATGCGGTTATCAGAGTGCCACTAGATGCTCTAACTCATTGCATATGCATTTTGGATCTAGTGGAGTGCTAACACCCTTGATAATATTTGTGAAAATATGCTACCACATGTGCACAAGGTGTTTGTAGGGTTGAGATGGGTTTGGGATTCGGCGCTTTTAGGAAAATGAAATGTCTATTTTCTATTGCGCCGGATGCAAAATTCTTGGTGGTTGGCACACTTGAGCAAGGGTGAAGAAGTTAGAGTTGAAATGGAGTTGATCGAAATGATGCTGGCATCGGTCTACTGACCGGACGCTGGGTCACTCAATGACTAGACGCTGAAAGGCTATGTCCGGTCGAGCTGTCAGATGACACAGTGGCTAGGGTTGAGCACCGGACGCTGGCTGCGTCCGGTCAAGGTGGACCGGACGCGTCCGGTCGAAAAAACATGCCTCGGGGAGCTTACTGGAAACGACCGGATGCTGGGGCTTCAGCGTCCAGTCAGTTTTACCGAAGCGTCCGGTCAGCTTCGCAGCCGTTGAAATCTGACGAACAGCGTTTGAAGCTGGTGACGCGTGGCGTCCATCGAGCGACCGGACGCTGAGGGCCAATGTCCGGTCGGTATGACCGGAGCATTCGGTCAGAGCGTGTTTTGCCCAGTGAAGGGGTACAACGGCTCTATTTGATGGGGGCTCTATTTATAGCCCCATGGCCGGCTCAAGGGATATCTCTTGCACATTTTCATTGACATAGCAACCTTGTGAGCCTAGCCAAAGGACTCCCACTCATCTACATCATTGATTCATCATCATAGTGAGATTGGGAGTGATCCAAGTGCATTACTTGAGTGATTGCATCTAGAGGCACTTAGTGATCGTGTTTCATTGCGGATTTCGCTTGTTACTCTTGGTGGTTGCCGCCACCTAGACGGCTTGGAGCAGTGAGGATCATCGAGCGGAGGTGGTGATTGTCTCCGGCTCCAATCGTGGTGATTATGAGGGGTTCTTGACCTTTCCCCGGCGGAGCACCAAAAGGTACTCTAGTGGATTGCTCATGGCTTGTGTGATCCTCATCTTGTGTTGGTTGTGCGGCACCCTATTGAGGGTTTGGCGTGTGAAGCTAATTAGCACGTGAACCTCCAATTGAGTGAATCGCCACAATGAGGACTAGCTTGCCGGCAAGCAAGTGAACCTCGGTAAAAAATCATTGTGTTCATCATTGATTCTGATGTGATTGGTCATCATTGTTATTCATCTTCGTGATTGATTGGTTCATTCATCTACACGACGGTATAACCCTCTTGATCACTCTCTTTACTTTACCGCAAACTAGTTGACAAGCTCTTTAGTGTAGCTAGTTGTGAGAGCTTGCATGCTTGGTTGGTGTGGCTCTTTAGTTAGCCTTTGAGAGCACACTAACATAGGGTAGTGTCATTGCTCTTGTGTGAATTGACACTATCTAAACTAGAATTGTGGTAGGTGGCTTGCATTTTGAGTAGGCTAGCACAACACTCGCTTCGCCTCATAATTGTCTAACCATTTGGTTAAGTGTTGTTGTAGAAATTTTTATTAGGCTATTCACCCCCCCTCTAGCCATTAGGACATTTCACCTTTTCTGTGACAGCGAGGATGTCCTTGATCTTGTTTTGGGTTAGGTGGAGAAGGAGGAGGAGGATGACGACGAGAATTCTATTTTCCCAATGCTGATGAAGATGGAGGAGGAGGAGGAGGAGGAGGAGTCTCTTTTCTTGGGGCTGATGAAGATGGAGTCAGACAAGGAGGAATAGAAGGAGACCTCTGTCTTCTCGAGGGTGATGGATCCAGATGAGGAGGGGAGTGATCTCTGTTGGGAGATGGTGAGTGATCATCATGGGTGGGTGAAGACTCATAGTTGTCCTCATCATTAGAGGACAATTGATGGTCAAGCTTAATGAAGCGCTTGCGCCAGGCCACTTAAGAGCCCTTGTTTTGACCAAGTTTTGGCCTATCTTCCACTACGAGGTACTCAATGGGTATCTTGTTAAACTTCTTATCAAGTATTCTATCAATGGTGACGCGAGCATACCCCTGTGGAATTGGGTGGCCATTAATTGTCCCATCTCCCACAGGCCAGGCCTAGCCAAGCGCCACCTTGTCCTTTGTCCATTACTGACGGATGTACAACTTGATATTGACGGGTTCAGTGATACCGTCCACCAGATGAGGCACATTCGCCTCTTCTTCATCGAGCGGGGTCGATCCACAGCTACTGCGACCCCTAAACTATGGGCTAAAGGCAGTAGGAGTAGGGTTTTGTGGTACTCTTGATCCTTTGGATAGTAAAATTTGCTCGACTCGCACTTCAATAGTCACCTCAATCCGTGCTTCTATTATGTTTTCCATCTCTTTTAGTCGCCTCAAATACTCTGCCTCGTGTTCCGCTCTACCCCTTGAGCGGCTCTGGTAAGTGTTAGATTCTTGGGGGAATGCTAGTTTCCAAGGAACAACACCAGTTTGTCTAGTGCGACCAGGGTGCTCCTTGGTTTTGAGTGCTTGGGTGAGCATGTCTTTCTCCCTATTAGAAGTGCGAGTCCCTTGCCTCACCTCCTCAGTTACCTAGAGATCCTCTAGATGAGTTCGCTCATGGGTTCATTTGTGGAGCTAAAGCTCCCATCCTTGGTGTGCCATACATTCCTCCCCATACAGTATAATACCGATCTAGGCTCCCAATCGGCTGTCTCAACCTAAATGCCTTCCTTAGCAAGGTGATCCATCTTTTGAAGTTCTACTTCAAATTCTAGCATATTTTTGGCGTAGCCACAAGAGCCGAGATGATGAGGATTCATCGCTTTCTGTGAGTTCTCCTTATTCTTCCTTCTTAGTGCTAAGTACTCCTCGGATAACCTGTATTCCTTGAAATCCTACTAGAAGTCCTTCTGCCTGCTAATCTATCCACCATCGAAATCTAGCTCTTTATTTTGGAGGACCAAATTCTTGTACAATGTCCCCTTGAAATTCTTGAAGCATGTCCCCATGATTTCTTTTGCTTTTTCTTGACTAACTCCCTATCATACTCGATTGGGAAAGTGAAATACTCTAGGATCTTGACATCCCATATGTAATCCTTCTCACTTTCGGGAACCCTCCATGGGTCATCATCTTTCCCAATCCACTTCCTATACCTAATCGGAATGAAGTCCCTAACAAGTAACCCGAGGATAGTCTTGTATTTGGTCAAAGCTATAGGCGGTGAGAGTGGATCCCCAAATTCATCGAACTCAGTAATGTGTTAGTGTGCATTCCTACCAATAGGAATCTTTGACATGCCTCGCTTAGATCTGGCCTTCCTACTACCCAAACCCTCTGGCTCCTCAGTCGATGGAGGCTCTTGCTAGAGACACCAAGTAAACTATGACCCTCTCAATTGATTAGCGTGTGTGGCTAGATAGTCACATGATACCAAAGTTACCTGGCCATCTTGGTCATTTTGACCCGAATCGAGCAGGCCGGACGGGGTCTATGGCTACTCATTCTCACTGACCTGATTGACACCGTCATCGTTTGTCGGATCATGCAGCTCTCCTGTCCTAGCGATATCAGCTGCTTCTTGTTGCCGATCTGTTCTTCGGCAATGGGGTAATAGGCGACGATGAGTCATGGCTATGACACAATCATGGTTAGTTTTGGCCATGGACAACTACTAATAGCATATATTCATATATATATATAATATGTTTAATGCAAAGTCTAATAATAAGTCCACATACAACAAAGGCAAATAATAGCATATGTTCACCTAGAACAAATTCATTGTTTGACTGACCACATACAACAAAGTCCACCTACTGTTCTACAAAACTAAGCCTACATCAACTTCCAAATAAGAAAAGCGTTGACCATAGCCTAAATAAAAGCATGACATCTTTCCAAGACCAAGGAGCATTTCTCCTAATCTTCACATCTCCGGCGAGTGGCATCTCTTCGATCTCCAGTGTTAGTGGATGGCCATGGTTTGCATTCATTGGACCATAGTAGGCCAGTTGCCCATGGTTTGCAAGGTAGGCCAGATGACTATAGTAGGCCCTCAAAGCTTCAGCTTCTGTGTTGTATTTTTTGTTCAAATTATCAGGATAGCAATTGACTTGAGCATAACAATGTTTCCAGGTTTGATAAATCCCAGGCATGTGACCAACATGCACTACTTACCATGCCATGGTTGCCTATACATTTAAGTAAATTAGGTTGTCATTCAAACATGATGTATTCTTATAAAATTTAATATATTTATGAATAACACACAACCATTGAATAGATAGGAGTGTTTGGAAAATAGCTATTCACATGCCTTAGTAATAGTTGTTAGATGTAGGAAAGATATAAAGAATATTTTTTATTTGTTAAAAACCAAATGATGATTTAGAGAGCCAGTTTAAGACTTTTGGATATACTCCTAGAGATGTCTCAGAGTCTTTAGTCTCACTATAAATCCCCCAACCATCAGCGCGAGGTTCTTTCACAAGTATTAGTGCAGGTAAGCATCTTTCCAAATTAGTGATACTTTGATCTAAACCTTACATGGTTGGTAGGGGCCAATATGCATCTCATACTATACCAGGAAAGTGACATGCAAAAACTCATAATAAGATAGGATTGTTGGAAAATATTCCCAGTTTATTGCACAAGGCTACATAACTATGTATTACTTGTAATCTTGCATAAGTTAAAAATTATGCATCTTTATGCTGATAGCATGGAGAATTCCATGACAAGTTTGGACATATATTAGTTCTATAGGTCTAAAGTATATATATACTCCATCCTCACATCCAAAAACATTGAGCATCGGTGGCACAGTTCCAAAAACATTGAGTATCCACCTGATGGGAGCGCAGTTGCAATTGCAAGCTACGAGGTGAGGCTAGCCATTGGTTTCACATATGTATCCAACCAAGCTCCAATGATGCACAAGATGGTTTCACTGAGAAAACATAAGTTTGTTTCACAGAGAAAATGCAAGTACTCCAAAAATAAACTACCATTAATGTTCAGAGAGCAATTTCTGTCAAGTATTATGAGTCCCTGCTATGTTTATCCTGGTAACCAAAAATAAAATTATGCTTTTGTTCTTATGAGTATATTGATGAATAGAGCTAAGCAACGTGCTACTAAGTAACAATGTACTACTTAATAGCAATGCGTCCAGAAACACAGAGAAACAGGAAGCACACACTGTGTGGCAAACCTAGGTTCTAGCATTCATAGTTGCATGATCAAACTGTATGATAGCACACACTGCATGATCAAACTGATTCAAGTAAGCAGCTGTGGGACATTTCATTAGACACGTAGTGGGCAGTGAGCCATGCACTCACTGTGGGGGTGGGAAAGCAGCAGTCCACATACTCCTGAAGGCCTCGGTGGTGGGACAGACGGCGCGGTGCTCCGGCTTGGCACGGATGGCGCGGTGCTCCAACTTAGGGCGGTGCTCCGGTGTGGGGCGATGGACGACGTGGTTTGGTGCTCTAGCGCGGGGTGGTGCTCTGGGGGTGCGGGGGGAGGGGTTGGCGTGGGGTTGAAATGAATTGGGATAATTTCATCCCGCGCCACTTTTATAGCAGTAGCTCATCACTGCCAGTTCTACTTATAAACTGATAGTGATGGGGCACATCACTGCCGAGTCACTCCCCAAATCAGCAGTGATGTGCTGTAGCAGTTAGGTGTTAAGTAGGATAAGTTTTTGTTTTCTTTCGAACTCCTCCTACTAGCGCAATGGTTAAGACCCCTCAACTTAACCCCCAAAACCCGTGTTCGAGTCCCTGGTGGCCCAAATTTTTTGTTCTATTTTATAAATTATTAATTTATTTCTAGAAATAGCTCATCACTGTCGGTTTTGCTTGCAAACCGACAGTGATGGGGTACATCACTGTCGGGTCATTCTCCAAACCGGTAGTGATGTTGTGTAGCAGTTAGGTGTTAACTTAGGTGTTAAGTAGGATAAGTTTTTGTTTTCTTTTGAACTCTTCCTACTGGCGCAACGGTTAAGACCCTTCAACTTAGCCCCCGAGACCCATGTTCGAATCCCAGACGGCCCAATTTTTTTAAAATTTTTTATATATCACTGTCGGTTTTCAAAATAAACTGACAGTGATAACCAGTATCACTATCGATTTATTCTCATCAATGTCGTTTTTTTGAAACCGTTAGTGATGTTTATATAAATTAAAAAAATTCTTTTATATACTGAATAAATAGAAGCATATGTATTCTTATGTCGAAATGGCTTGAAATTTTTTTGGCAAGCTTGTACACCCAAATTAAGACCCCACATAGGATCTTAGGTTTTTCTAATCAGTTTTTTTATTTATTATATTTTTCTGTGTGCCGAATGAGACAAAAAAGGGTGAATTTCATCTTAGACCCAATAGATTTTTTCATCCACCTCTACAAAATCCTTATCCCTAGGGTACACTAGAGCATGTGTAAAAGTTTGGCACCATTCTGGATCTTTTTGTGGGTAGACTCAGTTCAACCTATAATTAATCGGTGTCGTCGCGCGGAAATTCAATTAAACCTTAGAAAGTAGCAAATCATCTTCGGAAAATCCCAAACTAGGTGTTTCCTTCACACGTGGCACGTGCAAGCCTAAGAAAAAGTTTGAGACCAATACAACACTGGAATACGTATGAACCATAGAAACCTTGATAACCTATGTATATAGTCATGGTTCGATGAAAGGGCGCATGTACCTCTGTGAAGCATGTATACTTTGCCAATGTCAAAATGGCTTCAAATTTTTTTGGCAAGCATGTACACCCAAATTAGGACTCCACACGGGACCTTAGGTTTTTCTAATCAATTTTTTATTTATTATATTTTTCTGTGTGCTGAATGAGATAAAAGAGGATGAATTTCATCTTGGACCCAATAGATTTTTTCATCCACCTCCACAAAATTCTTATCCCTAGGGCATATTAGAGACTATGTAAAAGTTTAGCACCATTTCGGATCTTTTCGTGGGTAGACTCAGTTCAACCTATAATTAATCGATGTTGTCACGTGGAAATTCAATTAAACCTCAGATAGTAGCAAACCATCTCTGGGAAATCCCAAACTTGGTGTTTCCTTCACACGTGGCACGTGCAAGCCTAAGAAAAACTTTGAGATGAATACGACATCTGAATGCCTATGAACCACAGAAACCTTGATAACCTATGTGTATAGTCATGGTTCGATGAAAGAGCACATGTACCTCTGTGAAGCATGTATACTTCGCCTATGTCAAAATGACTTGAATTTTTTTGACAAGCATGTACACCCAAATTAAGACCCCACATAGGATCTGAGGCTTTTCTGATCTTTTTTTATTTATTATATTTTCTCTGTGTCGAATGAGACAAACGAGGGTGAATTTTATCTTGGACCCAATAGATTTTTTCATCCACCACCACAAAATTAGTATCCCTATGACACATTAGAGCCTGTGTAAAAGTTTGGCACCATTCTGGATCTTTTCGTGGGTAGACTCAGTTCAACCTATAATTAAATAGTGTCGTCGCACAAAAATTCAATTAAACCTCAGAAAGTAGGAAACCATCTCCAGAAAATCTCAAACTTGGTGTTTCCTTCACACATGGCATATGCAAGCCTGAGAATAATTTTGAGACCAATACGACACCGGAATGTATATTTCTAGTTGTCCAACAAATATTACACGAATTACATGCATGACAATAATGAAACATACAAAACCGTACATATTAAAATTAGAACCCAATTAAACTATGACCTTGAAAACCTAGCTAAATAAACATTAATTACTATCAGAATCACTGCCGGGATTGATCGGGCCACGCACACTAACATGCCTCTGTAGCCATATATGGTAATTGATGTCACGGATTATGTATCCGCTTGTATCGATGAAGTCCAATGCCCATATGAGTGCACTCTTTCATGCCTCACAATACCGAAAGAATGGTTGGCCATAGATGTAACCTACTAAATGACCACTGCCCCTGTTAGTAATTCTTATGCAATACTGGCATCCTTCTATAGTGAGCTGGCCGAGGTTTCCATTGCAGAAGTCTCAATCGTACCCGAGTTGCTCCGTAGCTTGGTCTAGAACGGCCCACAAGCCACATGTAGCATAGGTAAGGTCCTAGAGCGCAATCTGCATGTGGAGAAAAAGAAAAAAAATTAAAGAATGTTATTACAATAATAAACAACAAATAACCACGACTCAGGTATAAGTGACCATTTTACCAAATCTGCATGGTTGTAGCTCGCAAACCATTCGCTTGATTACGGGACGGGGATATCACCAGCATTCAAAGCAAGTGCCTTAAAGTGCGAGAAATTAGGCACATCATAGCAAATACGTCAAAGTGCCTTTAAACAAATGCGCATGACACTTAATTGGGCGCTTAACATGTCCAGGCTCTATATTCCTGTCTCGTAGATATGGTTCCAATGATTTGAATCCCTCATAGGGATAGAAAAACTGAGTTCACACATCCATAGCCAACCACTTGCATTAGATGTCGTGTTCTCGACGATGTCTGAGACAAAGAACCAGCTAAGTGCTGTTCGCAGCCAATCTATTAGAGATATAGTCTGCAACATATATGCATGCAATAATGATATTAAACTAATTACACTTCTTTGTTAGAATAAAAAAACAAAAGATGTTGGAAAATATTTCATATAATAGCTGAAACAGGGAACTGTGGAATGGCCACATTAGGAGCAAATGATTCATTGCTAGGGTGGAAATTGGTTCTTGTGGTGGGGGAGGTCCGTTGTTCATACCACCTGATCGATAAAATGCAAAAAAAATATGAACATAAAATATATGCACAAAAAATTCTTCCAAGTAAAATGTGGCAACATAATTAAATATAGATCGAATGCAAGGAATAAGAATATATATATAAATGTAGAATGCAAAGAAACATGAATATAAATATAGATCAAATGAATATAGATAGAATATTGGAGAAGACAACATATCAATACCATTGAAAAATGCAGGAGCCATGACCAAATCACGTAGAGAGAGAGAGTGATTGTCTTGAGAAGTGAGAGTGAAACATGAGTGAAAGCATCTAGGCCCCTAGTTGGGTTTCGATGATTAATGACAATACATGATTACTGTGACTAACGTGTGTTTTGAAGAAACAATTGAGTTAGGTCACTGTAATGGAGATCGATTGGGCAATCAAGGTTGTCATGCCCCTACGATGGAAATCATTTCGGTTTTCAAAGGATGGATGACAAGGTTAAGGATGGACTAGTCCTAAGTGTCGATTGGAGTTGGAGAGACACTGAAAGTAGTTTAGGACTTTGTTTTTCCTTTGGCCATACTATTAAGGGGGTATGAATGGGTAGCTTGACCTAGGTGAGTCTAGTGAGTTAGGTGTGGTGCATAGTTGTTAAAACTAGCACTAGGTAGCTCCATAATAGCCCTTTGATCCAATGGAGCAAACTTCATTCACAAATGTTCGAGAGTTGGAAGTGAATGGAGGGTCAAATACTGACCGGACGCTAGCTCCGGTGTGACCGGATGCTGGCTCAGAGTCCGGTTAGTTCATTTGACCAAGGTGAAAGTGTCTAGAAGTGATCGGATGCTGCGAGGTCAAGTCACCGGACGCTGCAGGCCAGCGTCCGATCGACTCCAGTAAGGTCCCAAAGAGAGAGAATCCTAATCAGACATATCCAGTCAATGCTAACCAGACACTGATCAGGTTCCGGCTACTGACTAGACACTACTCAGCAAGTGACCGGACTCTGGAGGTCCAGCGTTCGGTCGACATCAATAAGGTTCTAGTGAGGGGAAAATGTGACTGGACGCGTCCGGTCAGTGCTGATCGGACGCTGCCAGCGTCTGGTCAACACTTAACCACTGGAGTTTGGGGTGTACTGACCGGTGCATCCGGTCAACATGACCAGAGCATCCGGTCACCCCACAGAGGCACATAACGGTTCGTTTTTCAGCCGGTGTTATAAATACAACCTCTACTAGTGTGTGGGGGTACTTTTGCTCATTCCAACAGCGGAGAAACACATTTGTGAGTGCCAAGAAGAGCAAGGTCCTAGTGAGGTGATTAAGATTTGAGAATCCCAAATAGAGCCCTCATTAGTGAAGATCAAGAGTAGCAAAGTGTGCATCCACCTTCTCATTAGGCTTGTCGTGGTCAAGTGAGAGTTCGTGCTTGTTACTCTTGGTGATTGCCATCACCTAGATAGCTTGGTGGTGATTGGGAGTTTGGTGATCACCCAGTGGAGCTTGTGGGTGACCCAACTCAAGTTGTGAGTGGTTGTGGGTGATTCACCACGACGAAGTGTCGAAGAATCAACCCATAGAGAGCACTTGATCCTTGCGCGGATCAAGGGTGAGCACACCCTTGCGTGGGTGCTCCAACAAGGACTAGTGGGGAGTGGCGACTCTCTGATATCTTGGCAAAACATTGCCACGTTCCTCCTTCTATATTTACTTTGAGCATTTACTTTGAGCACTTACTTTGAGCAATTCAATTCTTGTCTTTACATTCATAGAATTCCCATGCTAGAGTAGGATTGGAACTTAGGTTGCAAGTCTTTTGTATGGTAGAATATTTAGAAACACTTTCTAGGCACAAGGGGTTAATTGGGCTATCCATAGGATTTAATTATTGCAAAGAAATTTAGAATTAGCCCAATTCACCCCCCCTCTTGGGCATCTTGATCCTATCAATTGGTATCAGAGCCTTGTGCTCATGTATTTAGGCTTAACCACCTAGAGCAAGATGTCTCACGGTGATGGACCTCCTCCTATCTTTGAGGGAGATGACTTTCCTTATTGGAAAATTCGCATGGAGGCGTATCTAGAAGCTCTAGATGTTGGTATACTTAGAGCTGCCTCACAAGGCTTCGCAAAACCTCGGGATGCTACTCACCTACAAGGTAATGAGGTGAATTACGAGAAGTGGAATGCAAAGGCTCGAAACACCATCTTTAGAGGCCTTTGCAAAGATGTGGTCAATCGGGTGAGGAACCACAAAGACGCCCATGCACTATGGTCGGACGTTTGTGCGCTCCATGAGGGAACTAAGAATGAGCATGAGGAACACTATCATCTTGTCATGAAAAAGCTCAACTCTTTTGAAATGCTTCCTAAAGAATGTGCTAATGAGATGTATTCATGTTTGGAATGTTCTTGTAGAGGAAGTCAATGGGCTTGGACTCACTCAAATGCAACCATCCGATATTGTAAGAAAGATCTTGAGTGTCCTTCCCCATTGACAAATATGGGCATATTGTGACCGTGCTACATCAAGGTGATCTTTCCACCACTACACCGACACAAATCTTGGGAAAGATCAATGCTCATGAGATGTACATGCACATCACACCATAAGATGGCTCATCCTCTACCAAGAAGAAAGATAAGGACTTAGCATTCAAAGCTAGTCAAGAGAAGGGCAAAGCAAGACTTGAGTATGAGAGCTCAAGTGATGATGAAGTTGATGATGAAAGTCTTGCTCTCATGGTGAAGAAGACCGCCAATGATGCTAAAGAAGCTCAACAAGAGTGGCATCAAGTTTGATGGCAAGAAGAAGAAGTTCTTCACTAGCTCTAGAAGGAAGCCAATCTCCAAGATGGATTGCTTCAATTGTGGAGAACTTGGTCATCTAGCACACCAATGCACTAAGCCCAAGAAAGACAAGTTCAAGAACAAATACAAGGGCAAGAAACATGACTCAAGTAATGAAGAAGAAGAAGAGAAGAAGTAGAACAAGCCATACAAGAAGAGAGATGGCAAGAAGAGGGACTTCACAAGAACAAGAAAAGTGGAAAGGCATACATTGTCGGTGATTAGCTCATGGACATTGATTCATCTAGTGCCTCATCCGATGATGATAGTGACAACGAGAAGGTGGCCGCAATTGTTATCAACTCTTCATCATCTTCATCACCACCACCGCCATCATCCTCTACACACCTATGCCTTATGGCCAAGGGTGATCGCAAGGTATCAAACAATGATGATAGTAGTGATGATGAGCATGCTAGTGATGATGATAGCGATAGTGATGATGATGAATATGAATCACCTACTTATGATGATCTTTCTAGACTGCTAAAACAATACACTAAGATCATTATAAAAACTAGAGCTAAAAATGAAAAGCTAGAGGCTAAAAATGATGCACTTTTAGCAAAATGTGATATAGCCAAAAAGGCTAGTGTTGAGCTTAGAGAAGCTAATGATGCTATATCATCCAAACTCAAGGAGCTCAAATCTTCTAAGAAAGAGCTTAAAGATAAACATGATAAACTTGAGAGGACACATAATGAGCTCATCACTAGCCACAACAAGCTAAGAGAAGAATATACTACTCTTAAGGTTAATCATGATAATCTTGTTATTGCTCAAGAATCCTTATCCAATGAGCCACATGATGCTACTAACGATGTTGTTAAGATTGATATAGCTACATCATGTGATGACTTGATTATTGAGAGCATTGGGCAAAGTTCTAGTAGCAAGGGTAAGCAAGTGGTTGAGGCCGATGATTATGATGAGTTTGCCAAGCTCAAGAGTGACAATGAAAAGCTCAAGAAAGATCTTGAAGAACTCAAAACCACCAAGTCCATTGTGCTAGAAACTATTGTTCATGACGATGGTTTGATCCTTAAGAATGAGAAGCTCAAAGATAAGAACAAGAAGCTCAAGGAAGAGAAAAACAATGATGCTCTCAAGGAAGAAAACAAGAAGCTCAAGTTGGAGAAATAGCATCTTAAGATTGGATTGAGCAAGTTCACTAGAGGCAAGCATCTTTAAAGTGAGCTACTAATGAACACCGTCATGAAGATGGATAGAAGTGGCATTGGGTACATGGCAAACAAAGAGAAGAAGGCTCAAGCTCAACATCAACAAAAGCCAAAGCCAAAGAAGTGTTTTGAGTGTGGACAAGAAGGCCACTTTGCTCATGAGTGCCAAACTCCACCACCACAACCCTTGCCCAAGCATGCTAGACCCTTTGCTTTCAATGCTCACTACATGCTTAGAAAGGACACTAGTGGAAAGATGAAAGTGATGTTCTTAGGTCCTCCCAACAAGAATAAGCCTAAGAAAATTTGGGTTGTAAAGTTACTTGTTGAGAAGGTGAAGGGCCCTCAACAAGTTTGGGTTCCTAAAGCTTGATCTCTTGTGTGTAGGTGAACTACAAGACTGGTGGAAGTCATTGGGTTATTGATAGTGGTTGCACACAACATATGACCTGGTGATCCTCATATGTTCACCTCACTAGATGAAGAAGTAGATGGACAAGAAAGAATCACATTTGGAGATAACTCAAAGGGCAAGGTCAAAGGATTGGGCAAAGTGGCAATATCAAATGATCATTCCATCTCCAATGTGCTATATGTTGCTTCATTGAGTTTCAACTTGCTATCCGTTGGACAATTGTGTGATCTTGGCTTCCAATGCTTGTTTACCAAGAAGGAGGTTGTTGTATCCAAGAAGGATGATGATCATGTGATATTCAAAGGATTTAGATACAACAACCTATATCTAGTGGACTTCACCTCCGAAGATGCAAACTTGAAGACATGTCCTATTCACCAAAACAACACTTGGGTGGCTATGGCATAGAAGACTTACTCATGTTGGGATGAGCTCACTCAAGAAGCTAATGAAGAATGATTTGGTGAGAGGGTTGAAGGATGTGAAGTTTGAGAAGGACAAGCTTTGTAGTGCATGTCAAGCCGACAAGCAAGTTGCAAATACCCATCCAACAAAAGCTTTCATGTCAACCACAAGAGTGCTAGAACTCCTTCACATGGATTTATTTGGACCAACAACATATAAGAGTTTGGGAGAAAATCTTTATTGTCTTGTGATTGTTGATGATTATTCAAGGTATACATGGGTATTCTTCCTTCATGACAAATCCAAAGTTGCATCTTGCTTCAAGAAGTTTGCCAAGAGAGCACAAAATGAATTTGAAGTAAAGCTCAAGAAGATAAGAAGTGACAATGGGAAAGAATTTGACAACACAAACATAGAAGGTTATTGTGATGAAGTTGGAATCAAACATGAAGTCTCTGCAACATATACTCCTCAACAAAATGGTGTAGTTGAGAGGAAAAAACGGACATTGATCACTCTTGCAAGAACAATGCTTGATGAGTACAACACCCCCGAAGCTCTATGGGCGGAAGCAATCAACACCGCATGCTATGCATTCAACCGCCTATTCCTTCAAAAGTTCCTTGGCAAGACACCTTATGAGTTGCTCAATGGGAAGAAGTCGAACGTCTCCTTCTTTAGGGTGTTTGGTTGCAAATGCTACATCTACAAGAAGCTGGCAACACCTAGGGAAGTTTCAAAGACATTGTGATATTGGTTTTCTTGTTGGTTACTCATCAAAGTCCAAAGCATATAGAGTATTTAATCATGCCACCGGCTTGGTTGAAGAAACATATGATGTGGAATTTGATGAATCTAATGGCTCCCAAGGAGCACATGAGAATCTTGATGATGTAGGTGATGAACCATTGAGGGAGGCTATGAAGAACATTCCAGTTAGGAGACATCAAGCCTAAAGATGATGAAGATGATGTACAAGTGATTAGATCCACCTTCTTCATCAAATGTGCCACAAGATGGTGAAAAAGATGGGAGAGTAGAAAATGAAGATACTCATGTCTCCCATGAACAAATGGTGGTACAAGCACAAGATGTTGATGCTCCACAACCTCCCCCTCAAGTGGTCAATAGAAGAAATACACCTCTACTTCAAGATCATCCACAAGATCTCATCATAGGGAGTCCATCAAAGGGTGTAATGACTCGATCTCAAAAACTTGCTTCATTTATTGCTCATCACTCTTTTGTCTCTTGCTTTGAGCCTACTAAGGTAGAAGAAGCTCTTCAACATCTGGATTGGATAAATGCTATGCATGAAGAGTTGAACAACTTCACCCGCAATGAAGTTTGGACTCTTGAAGAGCTGACCTAAAGGTGCAAGAGTCATTGGAACAAAGTGGGTGTTCTAAACAAGCAAGATGATCAAGGTGTTGTTGTGAGGAACAAGGCAAGACTAGTGGCAAAGGGGTTCTCTCAAGTTGAAGGTTTGGATTTTGGAGAGACCTTTGCACCGGTTGCAAGATTAGAAGCCATCCATATCCTCCTTGCATATGCATCACATCATGAAATAAAACTTTATCAAATGGATGTGAAAAGTGCATTTTTAAATGGCTTTATTAATGAACTAGTCTATGTTGATCAACCTCCTAGGTTTGAAGACCCTAGATATCCTAATCATGTTTATAGGTTGTCCAAGGCATTATATGGGCTTAAGCAATGCCCCAAGAGCTTGGTATGAGCACCTTTGGGACTTCCTAATTGAGAAGGGCTTCACCATTGGGAAGGTCGACACCACACTATTCACCAAGAAGCTTGATGGGCATATCTTAATTTGTCAAGTGTATATTGATGATATCATCTTTGGATCATCAAATGAATATTCATGCAAAGAGTTTGGTGAATTGATGTCGAAGGAGTTCGAGATGTCAATGATTGGAGAGCTTACATTCTTTCTTGGTTTTCAAGTCAAGCAAATAAGAGAAGGGATTTTCATCTCTCAAGAAAAATATACTAATGATCTTCTCAAGAGATTCAAGATGGATGAATGTAAGCCAATCAAGACTACCAATGCCAACTAATGGACATCTCGACCTAGATGAGGGAGGTAACCCGGTTGATCAAACTCTCTACCGCTCTATGATTGGTAGCTTGTTATATTTGACCTGCATCTAGGCCCAACATCATGTTTAGTGTGTGTATGTGTGCTAGATTTCAAGCTAATCCTAAGGAAACTCATTTAATTGCCATAAAAAGAATCCTTAGGTATCTTAAGCACACACCAAGCATTAGCCTTTGGTATCCCAAAGGAGCTATATTTGAATTAGTTGGCTATTTCGATTCGGATTATGCCGGTTGCAAAGTTGATAGAAAGAGCACATCGAAGGGTGCCATTTGCTTGGTAGATCACTTGTGTCTTGGTCCTCCAAGAAGCAAAATAGTGTGGCTTTGTCCACCACCGAAGCGGAATACATTGTCGCAGGTGCTTGTTGTGCACAAATACTTTACATGAAACAAACTTTGCTAGACTATGGTGTAGTTCTAGATAAAGTACCTCTTTTGTGCTGATAATGAAAGTACGGTAAAACTTGCAAATAATCTGGTTCAACACTCTCGCACCAAGCAATAGATATTCGCCATCACTTTCTTAGAGATCATGTTGCTAAAAATGATATATCACTAGAAGGTGTAAGGACCGAGGATCAATTGGTGGATATCTTCACTAAACCGCTAGATGAGGCAACATTTTGTAGATTGCGGAATGAACTCAATGTGCTTGATTTTAGTAACTTCACTAAAAATTGAGCTTGTGTTGTCCCTTGCATTGCATTGTAATATACAACATGTTTAATGTTTCATAATGCATATAGGGCTTGTCTAACATGGTTAAGATAACCGCCGAAAAGCGTGTGAAGAAGCTTAACCTTGGATCAAACTTGACAAGCAACTAGATTTACTTACAAGTATTGCATTGCATATGCATGAATGTTGTTTTGTCATTTGTCCTCAAATTGCTCTCTTATTGCCTATTTTCTTAAAAAGAATTATAGCCTAAGGCAAAATATTTTGAAAAACTTGAGGGTTTGAGAGAGGTCACTCATATCAGTCCCAATTGGTGTTTATTTGGATCTTATTGGAGTTGAGACTTGATTGGGAATAGGCAGCACAAAGAACTTTGAAGATTTGCTGAAGAAAGAGTGACCAGACACTGCACCAGACTCTGGAGTCCAGCATCCGGTCAGTTCATAGGAGGTGAAATTGCTGCGAAGGAGTGACCGGACTCTGGCTTTCAGCATCTGGTCAGAAGGCTTTAAGCGTCCGGTAGTGTGGAAGAAGACGAAGGCTGTATTGATCGAACTCTGGCTGTGTCCGGTCGGTGTCCACCGGACGCATTCGGT
The DNA here is from genome assembly GCF_019320115.1 of Miscanthus floridulus. NCBI lineage: Eukaryota > Viridiplantae > Streptophyta > Magnoliopsida > Poales > Poaceae > Miscanthus > Miscanthus floridulus. Next base: position 94,749,518 of record NC_089580.1, on the reverse strand, counting down.
CACAATTCCAGAGGATTTGGACCTCTCTGGAATCGACCGGATGCTGGGTGGCAGCATCTGGTCGCTGCCACTGGAGCATCCAGTCAATGGATTGCACGTGGTTTCAGGACTCTTCTCTGTTTCCTTATCTAACTCAGGGGCACCTTATTTAATATTGCAACCTAACCTATCCACCGTCATCACCATCCCGAGCTCTGTGCCCTAGATGCCGCAGCAGCCGCATCTGTGCCGTGACCACGCCCATGCATCTCGCTGTCGCCACCCTGCTCTAGCGCCGCCGTATGCCCTACGTCGCTGCACTCTACTTGGGCCGCACAACCGTAGCGCCACCCTCCGCGCCAGCAGCCGCTGCTCACCATCTATGCCTGTGCCCTGCTCCTGCACTGACAGCGCCTCCCCAAGTCACGCCTCCACTGCCCTAGCCGGCACCGAGCTCCGCAGCCACATCACCACCCCTGCACTGCCCTAGCCGCCACTGAGCTTCATAGCCACAGCACCACCCCTGCAGTGCCCTTGCGCCCTCGTTGCATCCTCACCGATGATTTCAATCGCAATCCAGAGCCATCGATTCACTGCTCACCACATTCCCTAACCCTAGGTCTTCGATGGTTCCCCGCGTGACGTTCCTTCTCTTCTTGGGTCACCAGATTCGCCAGGTAGCAAGCCTCTATTCCAATCTTGTATCTAAATTGCTTGCTTCCTAGGGTTTTGTATCTATTAGATATATTGTATTTATATGTATATCCTATCTATTCCATCGTGCTGTGAGCCGGTTCCATTGAGATGTCAGTGGCAGTTATCAATCAACTCGGGGCCAAGCTCGCGAGTACGGAACGAGGCCAAGCCTCAAAAGTGACAGTTGATCTTTGACAGCAGTAATTGATTCCTCTTTGATCCATCAGATGGCTCGTACGAAGAATGTCAGAGGTGGTCCTGGTGATGAGGATCCGAGGCCCCCGCCTCACCAGCCTGCAGAACCAAAAGGCAAGGCAACCAAGAAATTGGCAGTAAGGAAGCGCAAGTATCCAGATGCAGACACAGCGAGAGCCGCCGCAGTTGCAAAGGCCGCAGAGTGTGTCAAGAGAGGAGGCGCTCGCAGTGGAGTCTAGATTGCTGATCAGCTTTCACCAGAAGCGAGGGCTTCACTTGAGCGAGTTGAGCGCCTTCATGGTGGTCCAGCTGGGACTCTCATGATTGGCGGATGATGTGTTACCATTGATGAGGTTCAACCTCAGGGGGAGCCACAGTAGTAGCCTCAGCTAGTACAGCAGACTTAGGAGCCACAGCCAGCATAGCAGTCTCAGGAGGGTGAGCAGGTCTAGCAGGCCAAGGAGACAGAGCTGGCACCATAGCCACAGTTACGCCACTCTGGTCGTACTCATGTTCCAGTCACGCCGAGGGTAGACACTCAGCGTAGGGGTTCTCGTCCACCTCCGCGACCACAGGGTCCGCCTCTAGTGACCCATCTTGATCTAAGGGCTGCCACAGCCAAGCAAGTGCAACAGCTGAGGTTCGTGGACTTTAAGGTGTGGTTTTCACCTAGGAGGGATGAGAGAGCATTAGAGGGATTCTATACACCCCTGCAGGAGGACTTCTATAATGCCTATCTAAACAGCGGAGCAGTTTTCAGATCATAGAGGGTGTGCAACATCGAGTGTATTGTTGCAATAGCTGGAGAGCACATTCACCCCTACCTTGCATATTTGCTAGGGCTGACAGATTTGATTGGACAGACCAGATTATATGTTCCATCTTGGGTTCATTAGTTCTATGCATCTCTCTGGATTGACCCCTAGCATAGGTTCATACACTTTGCATTTGGTGGCAGAGACTATCGACTGATGTGCACCAGGGTCAGGGAGATTCTCAGGCTTTAGGAGCAGCCAGTCAGGCTCCATGAGGTGTGCTATGGACAGACCGCACCCCCAGATGCCCTCATGGTGGTATGGTACCTCCTACAAACTTGGTTCATCACTATTTCACAGAGCCCTTTGGCGAGGGGTTGAGGAGGAACCCCAATGATCTCACGCCCACCGCTCACATGATTGAGGCTATTATGAGGAGGACTTTACTTCCGAGGATGGGATACAGAGAGGGATTGACTCGTATTTAGCTATGGCTTCTCAGCTCTCTAATGCAGTAGATAGTTTTGATATCTAGAATCTTCTTCTATCAGAGATGGAGGACACTATAGCTGAGGGCTTCAGAGGTCACAGGTAGCTACCCTATGCTCACTGGATCACATTCCTTATCCATAGAGTAGTTACAGTTAGGTTGCCTGAGATGATTGCTGAGTACAGTGGTGCCACGATAGAGTTCCCTGCTTATAACCTGACTCAGATGATTCGCCACAGTACACCACAGGCACCTAGTCAGCCACACCATTGTCTAGAGGTGCTAGAGACTGTTGCCCAGCAGGATGATATTATCAGGGGTATTATAGCCACAGAGGAGGAGGAGCTTGCTCAGCAGGAGGGGTTGGTCACTAGCGAGCCTAGTGATAGTTCTGATGATGACTACCAGCCCATTCCATAGATGCCTCCATGACGACATGATGCCGAGGCAGGTAGCTCTAGTTTAGCACCACTTGCCCATAGATAGACCCTACTCTTCTTGCCATACTTGAGTGGATGAGGCAGGACTAGGCTAGATAGGCTCAGGAGACAGCTGCTACATTTGCTCAGTTCTAGACTAGGCAGGACGAGTTCCAGTGTCAGTAGCTAGTTATTCAGCAGCAGCCACAGGCACTACAGCAGCAGCAATAGGCTATGCATCAGCAGCAGATCCTCATGCAGCAGTAGCTTCTCAAATTCATGTAGCATGTAGTGACAGCGATTGGGGCCCCACCGCCACAGGCTTCGCCCTAGCTTGGTCAGCTTGCCACCACTTCAATGACTCTAGTGTTACAGCCTAGTGGGCTTTAGAGTCAGGGATAGCCACTAGCATAGTATGCTTCACCGACAGAGCAGGTGTCCTAGTGGTTCGCTTCACCAGTGGTAGCCCCACAGTTCACACCACTCCAGATGGGCTTCACACCAGCACAGACATCATTGCTACTGGAGCCAGACACTTTAGTCTCTAGGAGTCTTAGAGCTTCCTTCAGTGAGTTGATAGGGCAGCCTACTCCTCCATACGTACATGTTCCAGGTCCTTCTATGACTACACCTATCACAGCGACTATAGAGACGCTCCCTTCCTCAGTGGCATCATCAGAGCCCTACTATAGTCATACCAGCTCAGTCTACAGCAGCTCCAGTTCCTAATCTGACCCAGACTGTGACAGCATCACTTCTAGTACAGAGGGTCAGACAGCTCAAAGTTCAGGATTAGATGATGATGGTGACCAGTTCCAGCTTGCTCCTCGTACCTCAGTGCCTGACTCGTCCACTGCAGCCCCACCGACCGACCCGTAGGTTTTGGTGTTTGACGCCAAAGGGGGAGAGGGTTTGAGTATGTTAGGCTTAGGGGGAGCTACTTATCTAGGGGGAGCTTAGTTATTATATTAGCTTATATATTACATTGGAGTCTTTATGTGTGATACACTATTATGCATTCATCATGTTTTACCATTATGCATTGAACTATATATATGTGATAGTGTTATCTACATGATCGTGATATATGACATGTGTGCTCTCTACTTTGAATTCTTTGTATGTCATATCACTTGAGTGTTGCTCATTTGCCTTTGCTTCCACGTTATACTCCGATGCAAATGAGATTTATTACTTGTACTCATGCTTATTTCATATCTTTTGAGTACATCATGTTGGCTTGGGTCATATAAGCTTGTCTAACACTTTGTTCTTATTACCAAAAGCTTATATGAACCAAGCATGTTAAAAACCTCATCTCTTTCACATACTCGAGGTAGTATTGTCATCAATCACCAAAAAGGGGGAGATTGAAAGCATCTAGGCCCCTAGTTGGGTTTCAGTGATTAATGACAATACGTGATTACTATGACTAATGTGTGTTTTGCAGAAACAATTAAGTTAGGTCATGGTAATGAAGATCGATTGGGCAATCAAGGTTGTCATGCCCCTACGATGGAAATCATTTTGGTTTTCAAAGGATGGACGACAAGGTTAAGGATGGACTAGTCCTAAGTGTCGATTGGAGTTGAAGAGACACTTAGAGTAATTTAGGACTTTATTTTTCCTTTGGCCATACTATTAAGGGGGTATGAACGGGTAGCTTGACCTAGGTGACTCTAGTGAGTTAGGTGTGGTGCACTGTTATTAAAACTAGCACTAGGTAGCTCCATAATAGCCCTTTGATCCAATGGAGAAAACTTCATTCACAAATGTTCGAGAGTTGGAAGTGAATGGAGGGTCAAATACTGACCGGACGCTAGCTCCAGTATGACCGAACGTTGGCTCAGAGTTCGATCAATTCATTTGACCAAGGTGAAAGCATTTGGAAGTGATCGGACGCTATGAGGTCAAGTCACCGGACGCTGAGGGCTAGCGTTCGGTCGACTCCAGTAAGGTCCCAGAGAGGGTGAATCCTGATCAGACACGTCCGGTCAATGTTGACCAGATGCTGATCAGGTTCCAGCTACTGACCGAACGCTAGTTAGCAAGTGACCGGACTCTAGAGGTCTAGCATCCGGTCGACATCAGTAAGGTTCCAATGAGGGGAAAACATGACCGAACGCGTCCGATCAATGCTGATCGGACGCTGTCAGCGTCCGGTCAACACTTAACCACTGAAGTTCGGGGTGTACTGACCGGTGCATCCGGTCAACATGACCGGAGCATCGGGTCACCCCGCAGAGGCACGTAACGGTTAGTTTCTCAGCTAGTGTTATAAATACAACCTCTACTCATGTGTGGGGGTACTTTTGCTTATTCCAACAGCTGAGAAACATGTTTGTGAGTGCCAAGAAGAGCAAGGTCCTAGTGAGGTGATTGAGATTTGAGAATCCCAAATAGAGCCCTCATTAGTGAAGATCAAGAGTAGCAAAGTGTGTATCCACCTTCTCATTAGGCTTGTCGTGGTCAAGTGAGAGTTCGTGCTTGTTACTCTTGGTGATCACCATCACCTAGATGGTTTGGTGGCGATTGGGAGTTTAGTGATCACCTGGCGGAGCTTGTGGGTGACCCAACTCAAGTTGTGAGCGGTTGTGGGTGATTCACCATGACGGAGTGTCGAAGAATCAACCCGTAGAGAGCACTTGATCCTTGCATGGATCAAGGGGGAGCTACACCCTTGTGTGGGTGCTCCAACAAGGACTAGTGGGGACTGGCGACTCTCCGATACCTTGGCAAAACATCGCCGCATTCCTCCTTCTCTATTTACTTTGAGCATTTACTTTGAGCACTTACTTTGAGCAATTCAATTCTTGTCTTTACATTCATAGAATTGCCATGCTAGAGTAGGATTGGAACTTAGGTTGCAAGTCTTTTGTGCAGTAGAATATTTAGAAACACTTTCTAGGCACAAGGGGTTAATTAGGCTAACCATAGGATTTAATTATTGCAAAGAAATTTATAATTAGCCCAATTCATCCCCCCTCTTGGGCATCTTGATCCTTTCAGTGAGAAATGAGACCAAGAGAGTTCGTGGGTGGGTGGGATAGATGTATGTGGCCTATAGTTTGTTTTATATAGGGGGGGCATGGACATCACTGCCGGTTTTTAAATAGAACCGATAGTGAAAGTTACTATCACTGTCGGTTTCTAAATAGAACCGATAGTGAAGGTGCATATATGTAAAGGATATATTTATTTAGATACTATAGTGGGAAAGTTTTAACAACAACGATATGTTTATTTAGATAGTAATGAAATACATCAAAAAATTACAAAAAATAGAAATAAGTTACATATACGATAACAAAGACCTTACACTAAAATTCCATATACGATAGCAAAGACCTATTTGCGTACTGGTCAATGTTACCATCAATTTGTATCAACACATTATAATTTAACCACCTTAGTAGCATTCTTCTAGCACCAACTAGGGTCAAACAACAGCACCGAGGTGGTCTACGAGCTATACCGGTTGGAGATGATAAGGTGGCATCGATGAATCCATGCCTCTGCTGTACATGGCCTTTTTCTCGGTACAGTTCAGAGCACATCGGATTTAGCTCGGCACCGCACCGATGAACCAATGCTGCTCTAGGATAGGAAATTGCTGAGAGCACACCAGGTCTCTCTGGACATATAGTCCAGAGCACACCATAGCGGATGGCTCTGTGAACCTCGTGGCATCTCTAATCTTCGGCATTGCTCTATCTTTAGTAGCATTCTTCTAGTACCTCATGTGTGCACTATTTTGGTGGACTATGATGTATAACGATATATGTGGTTTGTTGTGAGAGGAAAACATTGTATCTTGACTGATAAGGCCTAGCTAAAACCAACATGCATAGAGAGGCTAGCTCCTGGTCGAGGGCCATTTTATAGGGGCTAGTAGTCATGGTACATTTTTATTTCTAAACTAAAGTTGTCGAGGTAGGTGGGAGCAGTGTTCCAACCGTTGTGGTCATGAGAGCACTGTTGGCATGTGAGGAGCATCTACACATCACTATCGATTTTAATTTAAAAATCAACAGTGAATTGGGCCTTCTGTGTCGATTTGAGCAACCGACTGTGATAGAAGCTATCATTGTCGGTTTTAAAACTAAAACTGACAGTGAAGGGCCCTGCCGTCATCTTTTAGTAAAAAAATATTAAAAACACTATCAGTTTGGAGCCTGCCATCGCAGCCTTTTTTTTTAAAATATAAAAAAGTTTGGCCCGCTTGAGATTCGAGCACGGGTCGCGGGGTCGAGAGTGCGCAGCATTAACCGCTGAGTTAGGATAGGGAGTTCGGTTAGAATGGTTTTATTTTTTTTCTTTTATCCCATTGTAATGCACTACTAAATAATAAATGCAAAATCAAAAAAGTTTGGCCCGCCTGGGATTCGAGCGCGGGTCTCAGAGTATAGAGTGCGTGGCCTTAACCATTGAGCTAGGATAGGCAGTTTGGTTAGTTTGCTTTTCTTTATTTATTTATTAATAGAAATAATGCACTTAGTTTATATTCTAAAATAACACAAAAAATTATGTCTTGATTATTTAATTCTATGATAATTAATTAATGATCTATAATTATCAAATAATAGTGTTTGTGAACATCATCTTAATATTTGATTACATAGTCAATAATTAAATTGTAGAGATACGCACAAAATATAAATTAAATATTCAGTGCGAATTACTAATACAACGTCTGCATAATGATTACATAGTTAACAATAATCTAACTATCTTTAGGTGCATCAACAATGAGGGCCTCATTGTGATCAATTCATATGTAAGCAGGTTCATCACCCTCTTGAAGGATAGGTAGGGGTACGTTCGCCTCGAATGGATGCATTTCTTGATAGCCCATGTAGTCTTCTTCGTCCATCACTCCATCGACACCGACAATCTTCCTTTTCCCTTCTAGGACTACTTTTAGCCTTCATTTTGTCTTGTTGTCCCTTGCATAGAAGACTTGCATAACATCTCTTGCAAGGACGAAGGGGTCGTCTCTGTATGCAGTCTTAGTGAGATCAACGGTAGTGAACCCTTCGCTGTCAATGTTGATTTCCTCAAGCCGGACCCACTAGTAGCGAAAAAGAGCTGCCTTCAATGGACCATAGGCTAGCTCCCATATCTCCTCTATGAAACCATAGTATGTCGCTTGCACGTTGCCGTTTTCGTCATGACCATCAAAATGAACACCACAATTTTGGTATGTGCTATTTCCATCTTACTTTTTTGTGTAAAATATGAATCCATTGATCTCATATCATTGGTACTTAAGATATGTACTCGAAGGCCCCTTGGCTAAGGCATCCAGTTGATTACCCAACTTTATTCTAAGCAAGCAACATCGCAACCAGCTGACAAATTCCTCCTTATGTTTTTATCCAGCAAAACTTGTGACCTGCTCAGATACAGAGTTTGCAGCGATTGCCTATGCTCATAAATGTATGGCATCACACCCTCGGCTTGCTGGAGAATAGCAAACTATGCTTGTCTGAAATAAACAGGGTCATCTACCATAACAGATTTCTCCCCATCGTTTCTTTGCCACGTAGTCTTCCCTCATGATGAGATTCTAGAACTCCAACCCTTTTGATGTCCAGATAATATGTGCAGAACTCAATGGCCTCCTCCATTGACCATCCTTCAACCATGCCCCCTTCTGGCCTGAATCTGTTCCTAACATACCTCCTGAAAACTTTATCAATCTTTTGAAAGGGAACATCTATTGCAGGTACATTGGGCCAAGGGCTCTAATTTGGTCAACAAGATGAATGAGCAGATGCAATGAGATATCAAAGTAAGTCAGCGGAAATGCATCTCAAGCCTAACGAGAGTTTCGGCTATGTCCCGTTGTAGCTGCTCTAGCGTGGACACATCAATGATCTTTTTTGAGATCGCGTTGAAGAACGAGCAAAGCTTTATGATTGGGGTGCGGACCTTTGGGGGGAGGATACCACGTAGGGCAATAGGGAGCAGCTGAGTCATAATGACATGATAGTCATGGGCATTCATAGGGCCATAGTTGAACTTGAGTTCTCTCATGTTCACTAGCCTCTTCAGGTTCGCACAGTAGCCCATCAAGACTTTGAGTTCATTGAAGAAAGAAATAAGAGCACGCTTTTCTTCCTTCTTCAATATCCATGACGCAACCGGAAGTTCAAACTGGCCATTCTCTAGCTCCATGGGATGCAGCTCCTTCCTGATTCCCAAGTGTTGCATGTCCAGGCGTGTGGCTAGTGAATCCTTCGATATCCCCCCGGTGTCCATCAAGGTGTTAAGAGTGTTAGCGCACACTTTTTTAGTGATGTGCATGGGATCAAGACAGTGGCATACACTCAGAAATGGCTAATAAGGTAGTTTCTAGAAAATCGATTTTTTCTTCCAAACGCTCCCATCAGGCGCTGCTACTGCATTGCCCCCCTTCCCAAGGACAACCTCCAGTTTGTTGAGTTCTCGAAGTATCGTAGGCTCGTCTCGATATTTTGGAGCTAAGCGTTTCTCAATAGTACCATTGAAATCTTTTCTGTTCCTACGGTAAGGGTGATCCTTAGGTAGGAACATACGATGTCCCATATAAACTATCTTTGAGTTATTTGGTAGATTTACCGCATCGGTGTCGTCCAAGCACTTAACACATCTAGTATAGCCTTTTGTATTCTCTCCGGACAACGAACCTCGACCTGGCAGGTCGGTGATTGTAGTGATAAGTACTCCCTTGATCGTGACATGTTCCTTTTTGTACTCGTCCCAAACATCTGGCACACCCTTTTCAAACATCTCCACTAGTTCATTGATCACTGGTTCCAGGAAACACATCGATGTCATTCCTAGGTTGTCTTGGCCCTTGGATCCAGTAGTGGCATCTGGATGTACGACCGCTTCATTCAGACCCAAGGTGGAAGGTTGTATATACAGAACGTCACTGGCCAGGTGCTATGATTGCTTCTAACCTGGTCGAAAGGATTCATCCCATCTGTGCTCAAAGCAAACCAAAGGTGCCTTACCTCTCCACCGATGTCCTTATAGAACATAGTATTGACAGTCCTCCAGTCATGCCTATCGGCGGGGTGCCTCATCATTGTATCTTTCTTATGCTATTCGCCATGCCAGCGCAACAGCTTGGCTGACTTTGCACATGCAAACAGCCTATGCACCCTGGGAGCTATAGGGAAATACCAAACGATCTTTACGGGACCTCCTCTAGTCTTGGTACCCTCATCTGATGGCCCTTCCTTGTATTGTGGAGCTTCACACTTGGGGCACTTAGTCAAGTCTTTGTATTTTTCTCCATGGTACAATATGCAATCATTGGAACACGCGTGGATTTTTTCAACCTCGAGGCTGATGGGGTAGATCATTTGCTTGGCCAAGTATGTCTTTTCTGGCAACTTGTTTTTTCTGGGAGCATTTTCCTTATTATACCTAACAACTGATCGAAGCCTTTATCGCTCAATCCGTTTGTCGATTTGAACTCTAACAGTATGATGTCGGCTTCCAGTTTGCTCATTGGATAATTCCTATACAATGGTGTTTTGCCATCTTGTCTCATTTTCTCTAGCTTTCTTAGCTGTCTTTCACTAAGACATCTGGTCTCTACATTACGTAGTAGCTGAGAAATGTCATCGTTATCCTTGGTGTCGTCAGCTAGCGTGTTCCTAAACACATTATTAATTGTGGCCATAGGTTCTGTGTTGACACCGGGTTCCTCGTCAGCATCGTGGATGGCTACGTCAGGCATGTCCACATCATCATCGTTTCCTACAGAACATTCACACCAACCTCACCATACATAGTCCATATCGTATAGGTTGGCATGAACCCCTGGTAATCAAGTGCGATCGTATAGACTCAATTTGACGAAAGTTCCTATGATTCTTGCAATCTTTGCATGGGCAGAAGACAGGGTTCGCATTCCCAGCATGGGCTTTGGCATCGGTGATAAACTGGCTGACACCATGCATGTACCGCTTATCCGTTCGGGACAGATGCATCCACTCTCGATCCATCTCTGCACAAAAAAATACTGAGATAGTAATTACAAAGAATTAATAAGAAATCGAGCTTCATGAACAACAATTGTAGCTCAAAAGTACCATTTTTGGAAAACATTATTGTACACTAATTATTAGAAAATTGAAATTGGTAGCCCCAGGCCCTGTAAATTGAAAATCGTAGTAAAAAACAATTATTGCACAATATTGAAGAACAACTATTCTACTCTACTTCTAAGAACTAATTATAGCATCACATCCTAATAATGATGATCTTGACCACCATGGAATAATTAGCTAGGAATTTAAATGTGTTCATAGACATCAACCTTTTGGATGATGGATTCACCACAATTTGAGCCTTGCACAAATGTTCAATTGGAAAAGTGTTATCTAGAATGGAGAAAGAACTAGAATGAGATTCAAGCAATGTAGCCATCAAAACGAAGATAATTAAGCAACAAAATCAAATGAGTGGATGTTTGTTACTAACCTTAAAGCAAAAAGATCAAGCCATTCTTTAAAATTCAAGCACTAGCTTCATGGTGAAGAGCGGCCACAACAATGAAGGGAAGGGTCCAAATACGCGCCTCTATTCTCGGGATAGAAGAGAGGAGGAAGGAGAGGACGGCTGCAGCCTTTTTGTGTTGTAGGCACCGTCGGTTCTTGGCTTGAACCGATAGTGATAGAGCCCAATCACTATCGGCTCTTGGCTTAAACCAGCAGTGATGAGTGCCCGCCAAAACACTACCGGTTCAAGCCACAAACTGGCAGTGATGTGGTCCTTCACTGTCGGTTTTAGCCCAGCCCCAATCATTTTTTATTTTCAAGCTCATAACCGGCAGTGAAGGTACATCACTGCCGGTTCTCACAAATCCGACAGTGATGATGCCGGCAGTGATGTGCAAATCTAGCGTAGCGTGGATTATAGTAATAAACCCATTACAGGATCATAATAATATTAATAATTATTTCTTCAATGTACCTTTTGGAGAATATAGGTCGTTACAAACAATACTCCATCTCTAGGATACAAATGGTTCAGATAATTATAGTCTCATCAATAATCTAGGGCTTTTTTATCCATGGTGATTATAATAATAAACTAAAATCATCTAAGAGTCTGTTTGGATCATAACTGGATTATAGATTATAATAATAAGAGTATTTGGGTACCTAGATTATGATGATTGATTATAATCTAGCTTATAATGATGAAATGTTTGATCCAAATTATGACCAAACAGGCTCTAATTGGGATCGATATAAAACAGGTCCTTAGCCACATTGTACACTATTTTAACTTTTATCGTCTTCATACAGAAAAAATTGGCGCCCAAGTAACCGGAGAACCATGCATGTATCTCTGAAAAAACGTACGTACAATCCAGCAGACACTTTTTCGAGCTATGCACAGAAGACAGAAGCATACTTGGCCAAGCGACGTGCTTGGTTAGGGAGGCGCAGCAGCAGGCTTGCCCGCGACGAAACGTTTGCTCAGAGAGACGGTCAGGCTCAGACCCCTGCCACTCACTATGTAACACGCTCCCGACGTACTCCTGTTCTGACCCCGCGTCCTGTTCCTCTCCCTTGTTTCGTCTCCTTCAATTTTCTCATGCCTGCTCCGCCAAATTTTTCTTCACGCCCTGCATGCCTTGATGCAGGACATACATATCGTTGATTTGTTACCTTATAATTTGGTTTATTTTTTTTCGCAAGCAGCCATGCTAGCTGAGTTTTGAAGCAGGAGCTTCGGTTTATTCTTGCTTATCCGGCACTTACGTTTGGTTTCCTTCGTTCGCCAATCAATAGTTACTGCTTCTTCTTCTGATTTCCTATTATTTTAGTTTGTTTTCATGAAGTTTAAGTTTCCACGCGCCGGTGACGAACCCATAATGTACTAGGTTGAATAATGATGGGCCTGCGGCGGCGGTGCCTGTGTTGTGCTACCACAGCTCCATTTGATTACCTGTGTTCCTCTTGATCTGAGGCGCGCTGGAAACATTTTAAGCTTGCTGATTTTACTATTGATCGACTGATTTGGTTTATCATTTGCCTTGCTAAGAGATCGAGCAAAAGGTTGCATTTTTTATCTCTTCCTGGTGACATTATGCATGATGAGGGCCACATAAATTCGATTTTTTCCCCCTTCGTTATCTGCGTTTCCATGTCAAACTTTTATCTGCCAATGTACTATCTTATTATATTTGTGTGTTTTCATTTTATCTGGCATTTTATATCCCCTTTTAGTCTTAAACTCGACCAATCAATTAAGAATCCTACTATGTTTTCCTGGATTTCTGCAACTGTCTGTCAGTTTTTTTTAATCACAATTTTCTTTTGTAGAATGCCACCGGAAAGACGATCAAGTCAACGACATGACTTCATTCAACGTTTTAGTATGGTCAATGTTTATGTGTTTATGTGCATGCCTAGCTAGAACAAGAATTCATCGCAGTGTGTGTAAAATCTTTTGTTGCTGTAGTTGCTCTTTTTTTGGTTTACAGTGAAGTGAATGTCTGTACCTCTTTCAATGCCATGATATTTTTTACATGCAAACTTGTTTACGAGATCAGTGCTGATTAATTGTTCATTGTCACGCAAATCATCAGCAATTGTGCCATACAGCATCAAGGCATCAATATGCTGTATATATGGTTTGAGCAACTCCAAATGTACCGTAAACCAACCCCAAAACCTATGTTTATATGTTTAAATAAGCAATAAAAAAATGGAATCCTATCCAACAGCAAATGAGGCCATGAGTTGTACTCCTGCGTGAAGAAGATGATTTTTTTGCAGAATTAACCCCAGGTTTTACTGTAATATTTATCTATTTCTTTGTGTCTTGACAAACTTACAAATAATCTCCCATAGTTTTAGATGCTTGTAGTTCACCCCATCCCGTGCAAGTTTATAGAGCTAACCCTGGCCTTTTACCTTTCACAGGGGCGTCCGACTTAATTCCACAGGGTCCAAGATGACCCACCCATGATATGGTCCAAACATTTTTAGTCCTCTTTATTAAGGTCTGTTTACGACGTAAGAATTTTGATGAAGAAACAAATAAATATGAAAAATTTCTCATGTTCTAAACATGTCCTTAAATGTATAGTTCCATTCGAAGACATGGTCTATTGTCAAAGGTTTTGGACACCAAATATAGGTGGGTCTTTTTTTGCAATATTTTTTCAACCTCCCAAAAATCATGTGTTTTTATATCTTTTGTTTGGGGCGCTCTTGGAGATGCTTTTGTGCCTTGTTAAGGTTCTGTTTGGCACAACTTCTCCACCGGCTCCTGAAAGATGTTTGGAACCGTTTTGTGCCAAACAGGGTGAAACTGAATGGCTTCACCCAAATAGCCCTTAAATCATGCTCTCACAAAGAATATATGGAGGTGGGGCCAAAAATAGTGGCTTCACCCGGCTCCACTTAGCTCTGGTGGACCCTGCATGGGGTTCTGTGAGAGCCGTTTTGCCAAACAGTTTATCGAAATGGCTCGAACTCCACCAAAGAAGCTATTTATGGAGCCGAAGTAAAAAATAATAGCTTCACTAGTGAAGTGAAACCGTGCCAAGCAGGACCTAAATTTTGCATGTAATCGTGGTATGCGCCCATGTATTTTTTCGGGCATTTCATACTACAGAAAAAAATATTGAAAGTAAGCATATTGTGTGATTCATAACATGCAAGTTGCAACCCTCCCAACTAGTGGTGACGCGACCTTAGACATGCTTTGTTTGCATTGGATGGCCGAAAAAGGGGATCTGGCTTGGATGAACATAGGCCCCAGATGAACATGGTAAATGCTCTGGTTTAGTTGGGCACATATGGTTGTGTTCACCTTGGCTCAAGCTATACAACAATGTTTGGAAAAAAATACTGTGCAAATTCATCTCTTTGGTGAAACATGAAAAGTCATTTAAAATACGTGTTTCGGTCGGTTGCTCGGTTCAAATTTGAAACAATGCACACCCATAGTGCTGCCTTAGGTGCCTTTAGTTACAAAAATTGAGATGTAAATTCATCTTATACAAATTCATATGAAATGATAAATTTGGTGTGCACGTGCAACAGAGAAAAAAAATCTTTGTTTACAATTCATTTTATTTAAGCAACCGAAACGCGTATTCTGAGCAACTTTTCATGTTTTTACCAAAAGAGAGAGATGTGAATTCAGGCTGCATATCCTACTGTCAGTTAGAAGTGAGAAGACCCATCCATCCCGCGATGGCCTCTGAAGCTGCGAAAATGAATCCCAGCCCTCTGTTGGTGGAGTAGCGGTCCCTAGCGGTCGTGCACTGGACCGTGGGCCTGCGTGTCCCGCGTCCATCCCACGCGGAGCCGGGAAAGATGACGGCAGCAGCTGGACAAATGGAGCCGCTGGCTGATCGACACGGCACGGCCAGATGCCATCTCGGCCGTCCGTCCCGCGGCGGCCTGGCTATTTAAGGACCAGACGAGCGGCGCCTCCGTATACACTTGTTGGGAACCCTGCCTGGTCTAGGTTTGCCTCGCAGTAGCGATTAGCCTACCTTTTCTGCTTCTTGTTGATTTTTCTTCCCTTTTTTGTTTCATTTTTTTTCCACGGACAGATCCGTTGCTGCTGCCGTCTGTGTGTGACAACGAGATTCCAGATTCCTGATTGCAGATATCGTAATGAAATTATTTGAAATTCTTTTATTCGGATCTTGCCGGTTCTACGTGAGATTTGAGATCGATCTGAAAGGCTTATTCGTGCCTTCTATACACCAGATCGTTGTTGAAGTTTTTCTTTTCACCACTTTGTTTATTCTGGGCCTGATATTTGCCGGATGCATTCGCTTTGGCGATTCTCTGAAAAGCTAAAAAGAATCTGTTTGGTGGACATAATGTTCGGTTCCTCAACTTTACTTCTTTCTTTTTATTCCGTGCCGATGATGTTTTACTTTCAAGGTGAATTCGTTGAGAGATTTGTGATGTTCTTGAGGCGTTCAACTGAGGCACGGCCGAATTTGAATTTAATTATTGCTTTGCAGTGCATCAAAACTTTGGCTTTAATTCAGTACCAGAAAATTAGACTTGTATTCGTCTTGATCTTTTTTTATTCCGACTTGTCTTATTTTGTTGTCCCTCAAATATGCCAATAATGCCGAATTCTGGATGACTTAGCTATGGTGATATGCACTTCAGGTGTTCATCTGAGGTACGCAGCACGCTTGAAACTGTCTAATATTTCCCTGCCTGCTGTGTCATGATCGGGATCTCGTGCTTTTTTCCTCCATTTTGTGTGGAGGTGAAACCTCGGAATGTTTGAAGCCCATCCACTTGTTCTTTCTACTGGTTCTGTTCCTTAAGTTCGAAGATTCAATCAGTTGCTTGTCTTTGGATTTTTCTTAACGTACATCAGCGGCTAATTTATTGCATGAAAATAGCTTCGTCCATGAAAAAAATGTAATTCTAGCGGTGTCATATTCTAGAATCTTAAGTTTGACTAATTATAGATAAAAATATATTAATATTTATGATATCAAATAAATATTATTAAATTAATTACGAAATGTATTTTTATAATAAATTAATTTAGAGTCATAAATGTGAATAGTATTTATTAAAAACTTATCAAACATGGATTAATTTTGGTGGCACGTAATTTATAGTTGCATTCTTTCCTGGACAAACGGAGTATATTGTATTTTTTCCCCTTCCTGTCCTTTTGTAGATAAGGGACAGGGGTGGCGAACTGCTTCTGGGAATGATACTAACAGACGAACTGCCTCTGGGAATGATACTAACAGACGAACAGGCACAGTTGATCTCCCTCCAATGTGCTTGCGAATTTGATCAGTGCAGTATCGTCGTACCAACGTGCTAGAAAAACGATTTATGTTATGTTGATTTATTGTGAGAGAAAAATACTATTATTTTGTTAAAATTGTACGGCTGATAAAGCGAATAGGGTCAGAATTTTCTTCATCAAATGTATCGTTTGAAAAAAAATGCCCCTGCTTTTTGTGAGGAAATATCAATGCCAATAGAATAAACGTGTCAGTGGAAATTAATTTTCGTGAATCAAGGAAGGAAATTTGTGGTGTTACGTGTCAATTTGTAATACATACCCTAGCATTAGTTTGGTGGGTTAGATTTTTATCTATCTGGATCTTGAGTATCAGCAAAATTAGATGTCAGACAAGATTTATGGGCTAACTATTGGTGAGTATCAGCAAAATCAGATGTTAGACAAGATTTATGGGCTAACTATTGGTTAGAGCAACTCTAGAGTCTCTGTAAATCTTTGTCTCTGTTTGAAGTCATTTGATGAATATTGTCTTCAAATATCCTTCATGTCTTTAATGGACTCTCTAACATTTGCTCTCTATACTTCAATAGTTTACCTTCAACTTTCTAGTGAAGTGTTTCATGAAAAGCCTATCATATATTGTATTTAGAGAGACATAGAGCCTCTTCAAAAAATGAAGAGCGAGAAGGTTGGTTTGGAGACCAGAAACGATGGAAGGTGGCGTAGAGAGTATTGGAACATGATATTTTGGTTTGTTTTTTTAAACTTAGTTATTAATCTCCGAGACCATCTTGGTTTGTTTTTTTTTAAATTTTGTTATTCATCTCCGGTACCACAGCAGAATGTAAGGATATTTTGTGAAAAACAAAAGGTTGGTTTTGTGAAAATCTATGAGCCTAATGACCAGTTTTTCTTGTTTCCCATTATGCTTCTTTTTTTGTCACATGGTATTGAATGTTCAGACTACCCATAGTCCATATCTAAGCATCATGGTCTGTAAACTCAAGGGATCACAAAGAGTGCTGTTCAAGTCGAAATTAAAGTGTTTATCCTACCATTTAACTATGTAAACATACAAATGATATTCCTAGAAGCATCAGTTTTGTTTAATTTAGGGAGAAATCCTTTTTTGGCCATACAATTATACTCTTAGTTTTCTTTTGGCCTCGAAAACCATTATCTTGGACCATGAATCTTGGAACAATATGCTTAAGTCATCATACCAGTGCACCAGTCTACTCTTTTTATTATGCATTTGTATGCCATTTACAACTATATTGCACATAGTTATGAATTTTTAGGGATATTATGACCCATTTAAATTAAAAAAAACATTATCGTCATTTAAAAGTTTAAATTAAAAGTGTTAAAAAATAATGTTTTTGTTTGTTGAAACTATGATTTTGTGTCAAGTCCCATATGGTTGGTCAAGTTTGAAATTACCACTCACATATCGTCCTAATAACCAATTTGGACCGTACTTGTCTCACCCTTAGCTGTCCTTGGGTTAACTGAACAACCATATTGGCCCCTTGGGTTATAGTTGGAGGCGAAAAACTTCGATGGAAAAACTGATGGTTGAGAGACTTGTTTAGGACATAGGACATGTAGCTAGTTCTTCGTGGTGGCTAGGTTGGTTTGGACTTTTTGTTGTGAGAGTAAAGAAATGTTACCGCTTGTGATCGGCTCAAATGCAATGCATCTTGTGTTTGGGTTTACCCAACATGATATTGTTTTGAATCATCACAAGTGTCTCTTGGATCCAAGTACCTTGACCCATTCACCTTCATAGTAGTAACAACTGAACATGGTAATTGTATGATGATGAGAACTGAAACTAGATATTTTATGATATCATTTGATACTTATATTGATGTTTGTGCTTAATATCAACATGTCTGAACTTATCATTGGATGCAAACTTAGTTGACAAGCTTGAGAACTTATTACTGGCGCTAAACTTAGAAAGTAAGTGAAAACACTTATTAAGATTTTCTACAAGATACCCAACTAACCAAATAGGCCCAACTTACTCCGTTATAGCCCCATTTAGTCGAGTAAGCCTTGCGGAGTATATTAAGTGCTCAAGGTTTGTGTTACTGATGGCACCAAGCACAACCTTGAAGACAGGCGCACTGTAGCCCATCCAGCAATAGGCGCCAACTCTCATGGAGAGCCCAAGCCTAGGCGTTTGACCCGTGTTCCGCAGCCCACCAAGAAGATAGCAAGACAACAGGCGCCAACTCTCCTAGAGAGCCCAAGCCTAGGCATTTGACCCGTGTTCCGTAGCCCACCAAGATCGCTAGAGACGACTAGGTCTGCTAGAGCTAGCTAGCGCCTACGTGCGTGGAACTGAGGCGCAGCCTCTATAATACTTAAGGGAGGTCCCGAGATGGGAGAGGATATCTACTAAATTGTAAACCAAACTATTTCCTATCTAAGCACTCCTCCGGCACATGTCTCTTCTTTCTTCTTCCCCAATTCTCCCCAATTCAACTCCTATCCCAGCTAGCATGAGTTGTTTTAGACTTGTGACTACTTTGAGGACCCCTGCCGATGTGCTGGCCGACTCCCGGCGCCAGTGTCCATTCATTCATGCGAGCACCTATTGCCTACTACATTGACGTGTGCTTGCGTGCTGCTACCCATTCCACTAGGAAATTGCCTTCGTTACATGTTGCATTCGTCGAGCGCATCCTCTGGTTGTGGCTCATTGGCTCCAAAGCGCTTGTGGCATTGCCTCATGCTATCGTTCACCTAGGTCGGCACCACCAATGGACACCTTGCTTTCCATTTTGGTCACGGATGTGGCTGATGCTGAAGGCGGTAGGGCGTTGGCCCCCCCTGTGGCTAAAAACTAAGTCCATTTCGAAACAATGACAACCAGCCCAATCAATGCCTCATGTGGACGTCGGCGCCGACTCATCAATGAGGACGTGCTACCTGGTTGATCCTGCCAGTAGTCATATGCTTGTCTCAAATATTAAGCCATGCATGTGCAAGTATGAACTAATTTGAACTGTGAAACTACGAATGGCTCATTAAATCTGTTATAGTTTGTTTGATGGTACGTGCTACTCAGATAACTGTAGTAATTCTAGAGCCAATACATGCAACAAACCCCAACTTCTAGGAGAGGCGCTATGTGGCGACCCGATATCGTTTCGGGCAACACAAGGATCATCCTCCTAACCAACTTGCACCACATGAACCAATAATAGGTCACCAATAGGAGACTACCAACCTGCTGTCCCCCTCACCAGGATCTTGCAGTTGAGTTACATATAGCAATCCAAATAATAAACTAACCCATGATCACGTGTATAATATTTCCAACTCAACTTGTTGCACACTGAAGCATTTCCAAATATCTTGTTGGTTTCGAAAGAAAGGAACATTTAAAGGTTCAATTCCCTTCTAGGTTGCTCTCTTGAGTTCACTCATAGACAAACATCAGAGTTAACATGCAAAGCAAGTTGGATTTGCCTAAATCCAATGATTGCTATTCATCACGTTGTTGAGCTTAGGCTCAACTAACCACATAGCGGTGGTACCTGGAAAATAACTTTACGATAGCACCGCTAGTACTGTTTTGTACTCGCATGAACTTAATTCCAACATATAAATATTTGGTGGATGCAAAGAATAATATCAGGTGTTTGTGAGTTTTGCAGGAAAGCAATGGCGTAAGTTAAAGATGTAAAATGCTCATGATGCATGGCCAAGGTAGTTCAACCAAGATAAATGTAAAACAAGTATTGAGCAACATAGGTAAGGTAAACAACAACGGAGATTACCTCGACAAAAGTGAAATCTTCCATACTACAATGAGTCTAGAAGTAAGAACAACCGATTCCGTCCCGAGAGACTTTAGGCTTTCAATAGACTCTGTGCAGAGGGTACAAGTTGTACCCACATAGAGAATAGGGATGAACCTCCATATCCGTGCGCCAGGATAAGGGTTGCCTCACCTCTCCAACCTTTCCTTAATCCTAGCCAAGAATGTCCATAGAGGGGTTGATTGGTTCCCGAGTAATGCTACCATGATCTACCCTGACGCCACCTTCAGTGCCAGCTCAATGGACAAACTAGTCCTAATCAGTTACTCAGCTTACCACCCCCATTTGTGATATGTGGTCTGTATGGGTGGTTACTTGGACTTACTATCCCATTGAATGGTCCTTAATCCTCCACGAGCTATGTCACTTGAGATCCCACACTCACAGTGACCTACCCCTTGCTTGAGTGAAAAGAGTCAAGGCTGACCACAAAGTAAGTTACTGAATTAGAGTGGGTCCTTAATCCATATTGTAGAACTTAGTAAATTGTTACCCTTGCAAGTTTTAAGAGTTGATTATTCCCTTGTAACATCCTACACGCGCGAGAGTGAGTTCCCTTCTCTAACTTGTCTTCTACCATGACTAATAACTAAGCATAGCATTACCATAGTCCCCACCCTAGTTATTGATAAAATAGGCTTCTAATTGTTTAGTGTATAGTTTGAAGATGGTGAGAGGACTTTTAGTTGAATCACAAAAGGAGATTTTGATGCAATGCACAACTCATAATGCAACAAAATATTTTGTATCCAAAATAGGGTTTATAGTAGCGAGGTGCCTGCCTGATTGTGTTGCTGTTAAGTCAAAGCTAACTATGAGGTCTTGAGCACGTTATTACTCAAGATGATCCTGAAAGAATAAGGGAGAGTCGACTGAAGAAGCTCATCAATGATTAGGATGACAAGAGGAAGTGTAGTAGGATAGGATAGGAATAGATTACTATGGTGGTGCTACTATTGCACTATTTGTATTCAAACATGGTCTAGTGTGAATGATCCTTTGGGTGGGCTTTCTAATCAAATTTTCATCTTGGGCACCTATCGGACACTCTATTGTAGGTGATGGATGCTCTGTCCTTTATGGAAGGTTTCCGTGGAACGTTTAGGTGACTCAAGGCTTAGGTGTTCCTTGGGTTTGGAGTCTGAACGGATAGTCCAGCATAGTTGGTGGATGCTCTGATAAGAACTAGGGTTGTTCAGGTACTATGGGAAGATTGGGTTTATAAATCATTGGACCTTCCATGAGAGGTCACGGACGCTCCTGTAGTTGCTGAGGTTTTTGGGTTGGTCAGGGGTTAACTCTATAATGCAATAGATGCTCCGCTAGCATGGTAGACGATCTGATGGTTCACTTCAAGCTTTTTCTAGGTTTCAATCCTAGATGTGCAGAGCTAGGGTTCATGCTTGTGCAAGACATTCCTAGGATAGCTTAGGCGACTTGCTATGAATCTTTATGGCTAGTTTTGAGCTAGGTTTACTAAGTGTGTCTTGGCTTTAGAAAATCAAGCCAAGAATGTGAGATAAAGAGGATAAGGCTTGAGATTGAGGTTCAAACATTTAGCTCAGAGATTGAGTGATTCCATAGCTAAAAGCCTTGAATATCTAACTCCTTCTATAAGCTTCATCCATCTCCAACATGCCATTCATCACATATTCACCACCTTTTTCTTGCAAATAACCAAAAGAGAGGAATCAAAGGAAATCCAAAGGGTAAGAGGGTGATTGAGGTAGGTGTTGATTCCTTTAACTTACTATTCAAATGATGGATCCACCATCAGCAAGAGATTCAAGATCTAGCATCCAAAACCATGAATTAGGTTTTTGGAGAAAATTCCAAGAAATGAGAGAAATTCTCTTGAGCTCACCATGGTTGAAATGGAAGGTGTTGAGGAGATCCATAAGAGGGTGCTGATACTTCTCTTCCTCTTCTTCATCTCCTTCCCCAAATCCCTCTCCAATCCCTTGTCTGTCTAGTTCTAGGGTTCATCCTTGTTCTTGAGTGTAGAGAGAGAGAGAGGAGAGTGTTGCAAATGAGTGAGTGGGTGAGAGAGTGAGTGAGATTGAGTGATTTCTGCTAGTGAAGTGCTCCATGTCATGCTGACATGTGGGTCCATGCTAGTTAAATGGAAAAATAGATCATTTCCCTAATTATCCTCACTATTTAGTTGTTCTAATGGACAGGTCCTGGTGAATCTGACGGATAGTCCTGGTAGTTCTCTGTCTTTGCTGACTTGGTGTATCTAGTGGCATCCTTCGGGATGTTGTCCGAATATACTCTTTCCACTGTAGCTTCTCGTCACAATATGGTGTTGATGACGTTAATGGTAGCTCCTTGATGAGGTTACCAGTCGTTGTTGTCATGATTTATAACTCTAATCGGGTGTAATGGAAGGTGCTTGCTCGGGGCTACTTGGCAATATTGCAGGGGTTCATGCACGTCCAAGGTTGATGGGTTCTCTTAGGAGAACAAACAATTGAGACAAAAGCTGAGGTAGAGGTCTTTAATTGCTCAATTCTAGGTTCTTCTTGGAACGACTGTCGGGTCGTTACACGCATTTATTAAATAAAAGGCTGACGTGGGCTCTGCTCACTAATCCAATGATTCATGATAACTTGATGGGTCACATGGCCCTCATGCCAGTGATGTATCATTCAAATTTCTGCCCTATCAACTTTCGATGGTAGGATAGGGGCCTACCATGGTGGTGACGGGTGATGGAGAATTAGGGATCAATTCCAGAGAGGGAGCTTGAGAAACGGCTACCACATCCAAGGAAGGCATGAGACGTAGAAATTACCTAATCCTGACATGGGGAGGTAGTGACAATAAATCACAATACCAGGAGCATTAGTGTCTGGTAATTGGAATGAGTACAATCTAAATCCCACAATGAGGATCCAATGGAGGGTAAGTCTAGTGCCAGCAACTGCGTTAATTCTATCTCCAATAACATATATTTAAGTTGTTGTAGTTCAAAAGCTTGTATTGGACCTTGGGTCAGTCCACCAGTCCACCTCATGGCGAGAACTGACCTACTCAACCCTTTCACCGGCAATGCGCTCCTGGCCTTAATTGGCTGGGTCATGCCTCCAGCGCTGTTAGTTTAAAGAAATGAGAGTGCTCAAATCAAGTCATCGCTGTGGATACATTAGCATGGGATAACATCATAGGATTTTGGTCCTTTTATGTTGGCCTTTGGGATCATATTTCATAGTCAGAGGTGAAATTCTTAGATTTATGAAGGACGAACAACTACGAAAGCATTTGCCAAGGATGTTTTCATTAATCAAGAACAAAAGTTGGGGCTCGAAGACAATTAGATACTATATACCATCCTAGTCTCAACCATAAATGATGTCAACCAAGGATCGGCAGATGTTGCTTATCGGACCCCGCTGGTACCTTATGAGAAATCAAAGTCTTTGGGTTTCGGGGGGAGTATGGTCGCAAGGATAAAACTTAAAGGAATTGATGGAAGGGCACCACTAGGTGTGGAGCCTGCGGCTTAATTTGACTCAACATGGGGAAACTTACCAGGTCCAGACATAGCAAGGATTGATAGACTAAGAGCTCTTTCTTGATTCTATGGGTGGTGGTGCATGACCGTTCTTAGTTGGTGGAGCGATTTGTCTGGTTAATTTTGTTAATGAACGAGACCTCAGCCTGCTAACTAGCTATATGGAGCCATCCCTCCATAGCCACTACTATAGATTGAGCTACCACTGTCACCACTTTCACTGCCATAGAAGACATAAGCAATGGTGTGATACTTCCACCACCGAATGGATCGATAGCATGGCCTCATAAGGAATGAAACCGGTAGTTGAAGCTTCTACCACCGATGGTTGAACCATCGATGCGGCAGCGCTAGTGGGGTTGAATTGCACCATCATATGAAAAG
This sequence comes from Miscanthus floridulus, assembly GCF_019320115.1. Classification (NCBI taxonomy): domain Eukaryota; kingdom Viridiplantae; phylum Streptophyta; class Magnoliopsida; order Poales; family Poaceae; genus Miscanthus; species Miscanthus floridulus. Next base: position 94,725,477 of record NC_089580.1, on the reverse strand, counting down.
TGGAGCTGACTAGGATACACATTATGGCCACTGGCCCTATATGACCATTTGGTCTACCAGCGGTAAATTCATCATGAGTTATTTCCCAACTACCCACAACATAGTTGCATCACCATCACTTGCACTTCTCCATCTTCAAGGTTGGCCTATTTAACCTGGGTCTAGATGCTCCTCTTGGGCTCAATCCACACACTCCTGAATCCACACACTCATGAGCCAAATCATCTTTCTTCATCGCCTAGAGGTGCTTTGTCTTCCTCCTTAAACCTCTCACTGAGGCCGTGGGATGTGCAAGATGGAGATAAAGCACCTCACAGGGATGCTAGTGTTTGGAGAAGGCCTTCAAGATTAGATGCTTTATATTCCATAATCTTGCTGCCCTTGAGCATCGAGATGCAAATCTACATCCCTCAACCCTTAGAGGTAGCACCCTCGAGTCGTCAACCCTCAGAGGTAGCAAGATTATGGAATATAAAGCACCTCACTAAGATGCTGGTGCAAGTTTTGCAAGGTGCTCCTTCTCCATCCTTTGTGAGGTGCTCCTGCTGAATAGGAGCTTAACCTTGATGATTACATATCTTCTTGTAGATTTTGTGTTAACAGAAGATCTGCAATCATTTGGTTCTCTCCTGTTCAGGGCTCCATACTCGATTGGGGGTGCTTCAAGTTTGTGAAGTGCTCGTTCTTCAAGATTGGGTGCTTTATATTCCATCTTGAAGCAGATGTACAACCCTCGACCATGAGAGGTTCAAGATGGAAGGTACACCACCTCGCTGACATGCTAGTGCAGTGTTGCTTTGTATGTATAAACTGTCATATGATATGAATCTATTATCATATAGACCTTGAATTGCCCAGCTCATTCCCTAACTCTAGGATTGGAACCTGGTAGTGCCTCCATGGCATTGCCTCCCACAAGAACACATAACTACTCAATGAGCGGTGGTGGAGTAATAATTAACAGGCAATTGACAGCCATGATAATTAAGCAGAGTTTCACTGTCATAATAATTAACATAACATAAATAATTACATGCCTTGTTCTGGTTAAAAGTGTTTGACTCCTCAGGAAGTGAGAATGATATCTATTTTGGGATGGAGGGAGTACTACCCAAGTATTTGGGTCGATGCTTGGTAGCCGAGTCTCATCGGCTAAAAATAGCCGATACCTTAGAGTATCGCCTTTACAACAAAAAATAACAATGAAAGACATATGATCAAAAGTGACATTCAAATAGTAGATTCTTTACTTATAAGACCCTAGATATAATCTATGGTCCTAAGAAAACATTGATTATGTAACACCCCTAGTGTCAAGCATCACTAAAACTTGATCATGTCATCATCATGCATAGTAAGCACCATTGTATCCAATCATGCCTTGCATTCACTAAAATAAATGTTAATTTGTAGGCATGCAATGCATATATGTGGTGTAATGAGCAAGAACCAAAAATCATTTTAAGATACTTTGTGACCTTCTATTTTTGAATTTCACTAAAATACTTGAAATTATGGCCTAATAAACTTTGAGGTGTAAAGTATGTGCTTTACACTAGTGTCAAGTGTAGTGTATGAATTCAAGTCCAATCCATTAAAATTTGAGCTCCAAATTTGAATTCAGAGTTTGATTTCAGCACTTAAACAATTTTGGTTGTCTTAGATTTTAGCATTGGATTCAATTTTGGGGAATTTATTAAAATGAGTTTCTTTAATAAATTTGTTCAAACAATAGTATCATTTTGAAGTATAAATTTTGTACTATGCAATGGTGCTATTGGTTGATATGTATGGTAGATAATTACTCACTAATTAATTCACCAAAGTTGTTAATCAAACTATTTTCAAAACCCTAACTGTCCGTTGAGAGTTTTAGTTTCAATCTTCCTCTGTTCTTGATCCTAGATCCTGCAAACCACTTAGAATTAGGAGGTTAGCCTTGAAGCAAAGTTGAAGATCACATGAAGATGAACAACTTTCATTTTTGGAGTTTTTCAAGTTGCTACATGAAATTAGGAGATAAAGGGAGAGAAAGAAGGGTTGTCACATGCTATAGTGTCATCGATGACCTGCGTGCTTGCTGCCGATGCGCCGCCCTCGCTCATCGCCTCACGTGCGCATGATGTGTAGCTACTTCCATGGACAGCACCCAAGCAGCTGCTGGATGCCTTAACGCTTCTAAAAGGTCCTAATATGGCTAGAGGGGGGGTGAATAGCCTATTTAAAAATCTACAAATCAACTAGAGCAATTTGATTAGTATGACAAATAGCAAAATGCAAACTTGCTCTAGCTCTACAAAGGTTGCAAGCCACCTATCCAACAATTCTAGTTGCAATGATTACTAGGCATACAACTTGCAATGTTACTACTCACTAAGAGCTCTCAATCTTGCTACTCTAAAGAGCTCCACTAGATGAACTTAAAATAACAAAGCAAGCTCTCAATTCTAATTACACTAAAGAGCTTGCCACAACTAGTTTGCAAGAATATAAATGAGTGAGTAGGGTGATTATACCGCCATGTAGAGGAGTGAACCAATCACAAGATGAATACTAAATCAATCACCGAGAGAATACCAAAGGGCAAGAGACAACTAATTTTTCTCTCGAGGTTCACGTGCTTGCCGGCACGCTAGTCCTCGTTGTGTCGACCAATACTTGGTGGTTCAACGGCTAAGAGGTGTTGCACGAACCTCGTCCACACAATTGGACACCGCAAGAACCTACCCACAAGTGAGGTAACTCAATGACACGAACAATCCACTAGAGTTACCTTTTGGCACTCCGCCGGGGAAGGTACAAATCCCCTCACAATCGCTAGAGATGGCCACAAACAATCACTAACTCGTGCCAATCCTCCTCCGCTACTCCAAGCCGTCTAGGTGGTGACAACCACCAAGAGAAACAAGTGAATCCCATAGTGAAACACAAATACCAAGTGCCTCTAGATGCAATCACTCAAGCAATGCACTTGGATTCTCTCCCAATCTCCCAATAATGATGGATCAATGATGGAGATGAGTGGGAGGGCTTTTGCTAAGCTCACAAGGTTGTTATGTCAATGCAAATGGCCAAGCAAGTGAGCTTGAGCCAGCCATGAGGCTTAAATAGAAGCCCCCATGAAATAGAGCCGTTGTACCCCTCACTGAGCACAACATGGGGTGACTGGACGCTCCAGTCAGATCGACCAGACGCAGGACCCCAGCGTCCGGTCGCCCGATGCTTGCCATGTGTCATCGGCTTCAAACGCTAATCACCCGATCTCAACGGTCAAGTGATGACTGGACGTGTCAGTTAGAAAGTGACCGGACGCAGGACCCCAACATTCGGTCATTTCCAGTAAGGTTGCAAATACACGAAATCATGACTGAACGCGTCTGGTCATGCTCGACCGGACTCACCTAGCGTCCAATCACTCAATGTCTCCTCTGTGTGCCACCACATCAGCGTACGTCAGCATTAACCGGACGCACCCTACCAGCGCCTAGTCATTCTTTGCACCAGCATCTAGTCACAAGACTGAGACGTGTGCTTACTGCTGCTACTGACCGGACACAGGACCCCAGCGTCTGGTCACTGCACCACCCGCGCCGGTCACTCTGTGAACCCCTATCTTTTCTGTATAGGGCACCAATGAAGTTTCCAACCCTTGCTCAAACGTGCCAACCATGAAGTGTATCACCGTGTGCACATGTGTTAGCATATTTTCACAAATACTTTCAAGGGTGTTAGCACTCCACTAGAACCTAAATGCATATGCAATGAGTTAGAGCATCTAGTGGCACTTTGATAACCGCATTTCAATATGAGTTTCACCCCTCTTAATAGTATGACTATCTAACCTAAATGTGATCATACTCGCTAAGTGTCTTGATCACCAAAACAAAATGGCTCCTACTATTTATACCTTTATCTTGAGCCTTTTATTTTTCTCTTTCTTCTTTTCCAAGTTCAAGCATTTGATCTTCACCATGCCATCACCATCGTCATGATCTTCGTCATTGCTTCATCACTTAGAGTAGTGCTACCTATCTCATAATCACTTTGATAAACTAGGTTAGCACTTAGGGTTTCATCAATTAACCAAAACCAAACTAGAGCTTTCAATCTCCCCCTTTTTGGTAATTGATGACAACCCTTTCACAAAGATATGAGTTGAAATTTAATTGAATCCATGTTGCTTGCCCAAGAATATTTACCATGTGTAAAGGATATGGACAAGTTTCATGAATCTCGAATGGTAGCAATTGCTCCCCCTACATATGTGCTAAGAGTTTGGATTGTAGCTTGCACATATGCTTAGATAGGAAATATAGGAGACAATGTCTACCAAATGATGCTAAGGTATAAGAGATGGATCTTTGAAGCGTGATACCAATCGGAGTGCACCAATATACCTTCCTTAACACCATTAGTAACTAGACATACACAAAAACTAGAATAGCCCATGAGATCAACATTATAAGCAAGGGTCTAGTTTCCATAGAATGAACATAAGTCTAGTTACTTTAGCCTATGCATGCTAGTTTTTCATTCCACCATTCAAGCATATAACTAGCATACACCACACAAGCATGGATATTGAAATTTAGAACTTGTGCCATGCAAGCAAATATATGAAATGCACATTTAAATGCAACATACAAGTTTAAGAGCTTGCTCCCCCTACTTGTGTGCATTCTTGATTGATCCCCTTACAATGTCATTTCATTTGTTTGCTCCTCCTATCTTACTATCTTTGTGAATTTCTCACCCCCTTTGTCAACAATTAGCACAAAAGGTGAGCTCAAATTATAGATAGGTTGGGGTGAAACCATGTGAAATGAGGATCATTTTCCCAATTTGGTTCAATCTAGATTACTTGCAAAAGATATTTAACTCGGTTTGATCCAAGGACAAGCTTCTTCACACCTTCAAATAAGGGTTATCTTGTACCATGTTGAGTTAAACATTTGTAACTTATTTTCTAGATCAAACACTAGGTTTACAAGCCCACAAACATGTCATATGCTACCACTAGATCATTTCAAGCATACAAGCAATAGTGGTACCATACAAGCATCAAATTCATTTGATTTTAATGAATGAGCCTAGGACATGATAGGAATGATTAGATGCACTAAATAAGTCCTTAGCAATGGATGGATGACATGTCAATCAACTTTACCTTGCTTTGCTTGAAGGAGAGGCTTGTCATATAATGGGGGTGCATCAACACATATTGGAGAAGTCAAGTATGTTCAATTCATTCCTTAGCTTGCAAAACCTCTTTTCATCAAGTGGCTTGGTGAAGATATTGGCAAGTTGATCTTCGGTGCCCACACTCTCAATGCAAATGTCCCATTTTTGTTGGTGATCTCTTATGAAATGATGGTGGACATCAATGTGCTTTATTCTTGAATGTTGAACCGGGTTATTGGTGAGCTTTACGGCACTCTCATTGTCACATAGCAATGGCACTTGCTTGAATTTAATTCCAAAATCACTCAAGGTAGCCCTCATCCAAAGTAATTGAGCACAACAACTACTGGCCAAAATATACTTCACTTCGGCGGTTGAAAGTGCTACACTATTTTGCTTCTTTGATGACCAAGAGACAAGTGATCTTTCCAATAGTTGATAGGTGCCCAATGTGCTCTTTCTCTCAACTTTGCATCCGACATTATCGAAGTCTGAATATCCAATTAACTCAAATCTTGCTCCTTTGGGATACCACAATCCAATATTTTGTGTGTGCTTCAAGTACCTCAATATTCTCTTTGTTGCCTTCAAATGACTTTCTCTTGGTGAGGCTTAAAATCTAGCACACATACATACACTAAACATCACATTCGGCCTTGATGCGGTCACATAGAGTAGGCTTCCAATCATAGACCGATACATCTTTTGATCCACCATGTTGCCACTAGCATCACTATCCAAGCTTCCACTTGTCCCCATTGGTGTACTAATAGCTTTAGCATCATCCAATCCAAACTTCTTGAGCATGTCCTTGATGTACTTGCCTTGACTCATAAATGTGCCATTCTTCATTTGCTTGATTTGAAGACCAAAAAAGTAACTAAGCTCTCCAATCATGGACATCTCAAACTCACTTGCCATCATGTTGCCAAACTCTTCACAAAAATCTTGATTTGTTGATCCAAATATGATATCATCAACATAGATTTGCATTACAAACAAGTCATTTCCAAGCTTCTTGGTGAAGAGAGTGGTGTCAACCTTTCCCATTTTGAATTCCTTAGAGAGTAGGAAATCCCTCAATCTCTCATACCATGCTCTAGGTGCTTGTTTCAATCCATACAAAGCCTTTCTTAACTTGTAAACATGGTTGGGTTTCTTTTCATCTTCAAAACCGAGAGGTTGCTCTACATACACAAGCTCATTGATGTACCCATTGAGAAATGCACTCTTCACATCCATTTGGTACAACTTGATATTGTGGGCATAAGCATAGGCTAACAAGATCCTAATTGCTTCCAATCTTGCAACTAGGGCATATGTTTCTCCAAAGTCAAGACCTTCAACTTGTGTATAGCCTTGTGCTACCAATCTTGCTTTGTTCCTTACTACTATCCCATCTTGATCTTGCTTGTTTCTAAAGACCCATTTGGTTCCAATCATATTGTGTCCCTTTGGTCTCTCTACTAATTCCCATACTTGATTTCTTGTGAATTTATTCAATTCTTCATGCATAGCATTCGCCCAATCAACATCCTTTAATGCTTCATCTATCTTCTTTGGTTCAATGAATGACACAAATGAGAAGTGCTCACAAAATGAAGCCAATCTTGATCTAGTTTGCACTCCTCTTGAAATATTCACCAATGATATTGTCCAATGGATGATCTCTTGCAACATTGGTTGGTTGAAGTACTTGCACTTGATTGCTTGCATTTGATTGATCACTTGGTTGAAATGATGAACTAGCCACTTGTTGTTGATCTTGCACTTTATCATGACTAGCACTTGCTTGAACTTGATCATGAGAACCACTAGTTTGCACATTTGAGTTAGAGAGCACTTGATTCTTGTCATCTTTAACATCAATCACCTCTCTAGGCCTTATATCACCAATGTCCATATTCTTCATTGCATTGACCAATTGTGTGCCTCTTACATCATCTAGATTCTCATCTTCCTCTTGGGAACCATTTGTTTCATCAAATTCCACATCATGAACCTCCTCCAGAGTACCACTAGCCAAATTCCAAACTCTGTAAGCCTTGCTAGTAGTGGAGTAACCAAGAAAGAAACCTTCACCACATTTCTTTTCAAATTTGCTCAATCTAGTGCCTTTCTTCAATATGTAGCATTTACAACCAAAAACCCAAAAGTATGCTATGTTGGGCTTTCTTCCATTCAATAGCTCATAAGGTGTCTTCTCCATCATGGGGTGACAATAGAGTCAGTTGCTATAGTAGCAAGCCGTGTTGATTGCTTTGGCCCAAAATGAATGACTCACATTGTACTCACTCAATATTGATCTTGCCATATCAATCAAAGTTCTATTCTTTCTTTCAACCAGGCCATTTGATTATGGAGTGTACTTGGCTGAGAATTGATGTCTAATTCCAAATTCATCACACAACTCATCAATTCTTGTGTTCTTGAACTCACTTCCATTGTCACTTCTCACTTTCTTGATGGTTGTTTCAAACTCATTGTGAATGCCCTTTACAAATGATTTGAATGTTGCAAATACATCACTCTTGTCAACAACAAAGAACACCCATGTGTATCTAGTGAGATCATCCACAATCATAAATCCATATTTGTTTCCACCAATGCTAGTGTATGTGGTTGGTCCAAAAAAGTCCATGTGCATCAACTCAAATGCCTTAGATGTGCTCATTATGCTCTTCTTAGGATGTGTGTTACCAGCTTGCTTTATGGCTTGACATGCACTACATAGCTTATCATTTTCAAATGTGACATCTTTCAAGCCTCTAACTAAGTCATGCTTGATCAACTTGTTCAATTGTTTTATTCCAACATGACCAAGCCTTCTATGCCATAACCAACCTATGCTAGACTTAGTGATCAAACATGTTGTCAATTGAGCTTCTCTAGCATTGAAATCAACCAAGTATAGATTTTCATATCTAAATCCTTTGAATATCAAGTTAGAGCCATCTACACTTATAATCTCTACATCATCCACACCAAATATGCACTTGAAACCAAGATCACACAATTGAGCTACCGACAAAAGGTTGAAGTTCAAGCTCTCTACTAGTAGCACATTGGAAATGCTCAAGTCATTGAATATTGCAATCTTACCAAGCCCTTTGACCTTGCCTTTGCCATTGTCACCAAATGTGATACTATCAATCCCATTGCTCTTATTTTCATTGATTGAATTGAACATTCTTGGATCACCGGTCATGTGTTGTGTGCACCCACTATCAAGCACCCAATGCCTTCCTCCGGCTTTATAATTGAACTACAAAAGACGATCAATTCTTTTTAGGTACCCAAACTTGCTTGGGTCCTTGAAGGTTAGTTACCAAGGTCTTTGGTACCCAAATGGCCTTCTTCTTTGGGCCCACAATTGGTGTACCAATGAACTTAGCCTTCACACCATTGGCACCCTTAACAAGCATGTAACAAGAATCAAATTTAATTGAGGATACAATAGGTAGCTTGTTCTTGTTAATCTTGCAATATTGCTCTATATGCCCAACTTGCTTGCATCTATTGCAAAACTGACCATTGCCCTTCACAAAGTTAACTTTGGAAGTGACAAAGGCCGCCTTGCCTTTCTTGGGGTATAGCCTAATCCCTCTTTGTTGAGAGAAAACCTTTGGCTACCCAAGCACTTTAGCAAGCGGGCATCTCCACCATAGGCATTGCCTAAGGCACAAGTGAGCTCATTCACCTCCTTCTTGAGGGTCTCATTTTCCACCATTAATGAGGCATCACAAGTGAGACCATCACTCAAAGGTGAAGTAGAAGTAGCAGTGCTACAAGAAGTGTTAGTGGGAGCAACTATAATGGGCTTATAAAAAGATTCATCAATAAGATCACATGTTAGTCCCACATCATATGATACAATCACTTGCTCCTTCTTGGCTTCCTCTTTGACTTGCTCAATGAGAGAGGAGTGAGCTTTCTCAAGCTTAGATTGAGCTTTGCCAAGCTTCTCATGGGCTTCCATTAGCCTCTCATGAGTGGCATTGAGCTCATCAAGGGATTGCTCAAGAAATTTGACTTTATTGTTCAATTCCTTGCACTCCTTTCTCTTCATCTCAAAGCAAGTATGCACTTGCTCACACATGTCCATGAGCTCCTCCTTGGAGTACTCCTCATCATCATCATCACTCCTACAAGCATCACTTTCACATTCATCATTATCACTCACATCATATTTTACCTTGGTAGGTTTTGCCATGAGTCATGTCAAAGGAGTGTCGAATATGGAGGGCTTGTTGTTGATGGCGATGCTTGCTAGTGCTTTCTTGATAGATTTCTTGCCATCATCACTAGAGTCATCACTATCCAAAGAGCCATCACTATCCCAAGTGACCACATAGCCTCCAACCTTCTTCTTCTTTTGGAAGGTCATTCTCTTCTCCTTCTTTTCTTTCTTATCCTTCTTGTGCTTCTTCTCATCCTCATCATTGTCACTATTATAGGGACAATTTGCTACAACGTGATTGGGACTCTTGCAATTGTAGCATCTTCTCACATATTCTTTGCTTTTGGTATGATCTCTTTTCTTTCTTGCACCATAGCTCTTCTTCTTCATGAATTTTCCCATCTTGCGTACAAAGAGGGCTATAGCTTCATCATCAATATCACTAAGATCATCATCATCACTTGATTCTTTCTTGGACTTGCCCTTGTTCTTGGATGATGATGAGCTAACCTTGAATGCTATACTCTTCTTCTTTTCTTCTTCTTTCTTCTTTCTTCTTATCATCCTTGTCATCCCCCTCCCTTTCCACACGGTATGTCTCTTAGGTCATGGCATCACCTAGTACTTGGTTTGGGGTAATCTCCTTCAATCCTCCTCTTATGATAAGCAATCTCAACATCTCAAATCTTGGAGGTAGGCACATTAAGAAACAATGAGAGACATCATCATCCTTGATCTTCTCTCCCAAAGCCTTCAAGTCATTGACAATTACTTGCAACCAATGGAACATCTCTGGAATGCTCTCATCATCCTTCATCTTAAAGCTTGTCAACTTATCCTTGAGGATGTACAACTTGGCACTCTTCACCACTGGTGTGCCCTCATATGTTTCCTCCAATCTCTTCCACACCTCATTAGCTCTTTCATAATCCTTGATTTGCTCAAACACCTTGGAATCAATGGCATTATATATGGTGTTGAGAGCCATTGTATTGCATTGGTTGTTGGTCTTGTCTTGGTTGGTGGGATTGTCGAGATCAATGATAGCATAGTCATTCTCGGTCACCTCCCATACTTGATCATTGATTGAACCAAGATACATCCTTATCTTTCTCTTCCAATAATCATAGCATGTGCCATCAAAGAACAGTGGTTTGCCCCCCACATGGTTGAACACAACTTGAGCCATAATTTGACACCGAGGTTGTTAAGCCTTCAATCAAACAGTGACCATGGCTCTGATACCACTTGAAAGGTCCTAATATGGTTAGAGGGGGGGTGAATAGCCTATTTAAAAATCTACAAATCAACTAGAGCAATTTGATTAGTATGACAAATAGTGAAATGCAAACTTGCTCTAGCTCTACAAGGGTTGCAAGCCACCTATCCAACAATTCTAGTTGCAATGATTACTAGACACACAACTTGCAATGTTAGTACTCACTAAGAGCTCTCAATCTTGCTACTCTAAAGAGCTCCACTAGATGAACTTAAAAGAACCAAGCAAGCTCTCAATTCTAGTTACACTAAAGAGCTTGCCACAACTAGTTTGCAAGAATATAAATGAGTAGGGTGATTATATCGCTGTGTAGAGGAGTGAACCAATCACAAGATGAATACTAAATTAATCACTAGGAGAATACCAAAGGGCAAGAGACAACCAATTTTTCTCCCAAGGTTCACGTGCTTGTCGGCACGCTAGTCCTCATTGTGTCGACCAACACTTGGTGGTTCAGTGGCTAAGAGGTGTTGCACGAACCTCATCCACACAATTGGACACTACAAGAACCTACCCACAAGTGAGGTAACTCAATGACATGAGCAATCCACTAGAGTTACCTTTTAGCACTCCGCCGGGGAAGGTACAAATCCCCTCACAATCGCTAGAGATGGCCACGAATAATCACCAACTCATGCCAATCCTCCTCTACTGCTCCAAGCTATCTAGGTGGTGACAACCACCAAGAGAAATAAGTGAATCCCACAGCAAAACACAAATACCAAGTGCCTTTAGATGCAATCACTCAAGCAATACGCTTGGATTCTCTCCCAATCTCACAATGATGATGGATCAATGATGGAGATGAGCGGGAGGGCTTTTGCTAAGCTCACAAGGTTGCTATGTCAATGCAAATGGCCAAGCGAGTGAGCTTGAGCTAGCCATGAGGCTTAAATAGAAGCCCCCATGAAATAGAGCCGTTGTACCCCCTCACTAAGCACAACACGGGGTGATCGGACGCTCCAGTCAGATCGACCGGATGTAGGACCCCAGCGTTCAGTCACCCGATGCTTACCACATGTCATCGGCTTCAAACGCCAATCGCCCGACCTCAACGGTCAAGTGATGACCGGACACGTCAGTTAGAAAGTGATCGGACGTAGGACCCTAGCATCCAGTCGTTTCCAGTAAGGTTCCAAACGCATGAAATCACGACCGGACGTGTCCGATCATGCTCAACCGGACTCACCCAGTGTCCGGTCACTCAATGTCTCCTCTGTGCGCCACCACGTTAGTGTACATCAGCATTGACCGAATGCACCCTGCCAGCGCTCGGTCACTCTTTGTGCCAGCGTCCGATCATAAGACTGAGACGTGTGCTTACTGCTGCTACTAATCGGACATAGGACCCTAGCATCTGGTCACTGCACCACTAGCGTCCAGTGACTCTGTGAACCCCTATCTTTTCTGTATAGGGCGCCGGTGAAGTTTCCAACCCTTGCTCAAATGTGCCAACCATGAAGTGTATCACCTTGTGCACATGTGTTAGCATATTTTCACAAATACTTTCAAGGGTGTTAGCACTCCACTAGATCCTAAATGCATATGCAATGAGTTAGAGCATCTAGTGGCACTTTGATAACCACATTTCAATACGAGTTTAACCCCTCTTAATAGTACAACTATCTAACCTAAATGTGATCACACTCGCTAAGTGTCTTGATCACTGAAACAAAATGGCTCCTACTATTTATACCTTTGCCTTGAGCCTTTTGTTTTTCTCTTTCTTCTTTTCCAAGTTCAAGCATTTGATCATCACCATGCCATCACCATCATCATGATCTTCGCCATTGCTTCATCACTTGGAGTAGTGCTACCTATCTCATAATCACTTTGATAAACTAGGTTAGCACTTAGGGTTTCATCAATTAACCAAAACCAAAATAGAGCTTTCAGCTTCACCCTTGCCTTCATAATGCCGAGCAGGCCGCCGTCCTCGCCTTCTCTTCATTCCACCATCACCGTCAAGCTCTCGGGTCAATGGCAAGTTCTCCGCCACCGCTCGCCTATTGTCCAATTCACCTCGTGTCCATGCTGGCCTCATCCTTGCACACCATCTAAGCCTACTTGTGCCATCCCTCACCATCAGAGCCGCCCTCAGTCTGTCATCTTCCTCAATGATGACTAGAGTGCCAACGTGAGCCCCTTCATCGTGGGCAGCCCTCTATGGCCCACCTCCGCTTCAACCGTCGCGTGTTTTCTCTTCACCTTGATGCCCTGATGCTCACCAGCTTACTAGTTTTTATAGTTGATCCCTAGACGCATCGAAATGCCATTGTGTCCATGAGCTACGTGTTGGCATTTCTAAGCGACATCACCAAATATGGAGTTTTAAGTCCATCCCCAACAACGGCGCTAGAAATGCTTGTTGGCATTTCTAAGCGACATCACTGAATATGGAATTTGAAGTCCATCCCTAGCAACAATGCTAGAAATGCTTGTTGGCATTTCTTAGCATCGTCACTAGGATTGGTGTTTCCTAGCAATGGCACCAGAAACGTCATGACAATTTTTCTGAACACATGCAGAAATTTTCTACAAGCGCATGGATATATCATTGTAGCATTTCACCTGGAGGTATTTGGGTATTGTTCATTTATATTTTCCCAAAGGAAAGCATGGTGTAAAAGTCTCTAGTAAAGACAGTCAAGATAACATGACTATATAATAGACCAAAGTTCATAATAGGGCTAAGATAGGATAAATATTGGACAGGGTGACACACACACTCAAGCCAATCTCAAGAATAAAGATAAAAGAAAGAATAAAGAATAAAAGAACATACCTAAACTAGAGTAGGCTTATCTTGTATAGCTATGCTACGATGAGCAGATCATCATGCAAATACATGAATTTCTAAGGGTAGTGATCCTATGTTAAGATAACTTTGGTTACTATAGGCTTGCTTTGGGCACTGGATCACACTTGGTCTGCTAGGCGAGGCCAACCTATAGCTCTACGCCGTATCCAAACATGGGGATTATGAAGGACGGACAGGCCTATCACCACCTACCACCTACCCCTCTATCGGAGGATACAAGGCAAACAAAGGTAACTTCTAACATAGACAACACGTCTACGCTATTGGTTACTACTCTAGCGGTGGCTAGAAACTTCCATCTTTATCAGGAGTCCTCTTACTAGAGCATTCACCATGGGGATGGACGACGAACCCACAAAAATATAACAACCAAAACTAATCTTAAAGTGAAACCTACAACCTCAATTTAGGTCTTGGTCTATACATGTATATTGTATGAAAGGTTAAGCATGAAGTTTCATATGCTAAATGAATAACATAAGAACTTTGCTCTAATTTCATAACATAACTATATTGATATGATAAGAACAAGAACATAGAAGAACTCTTCATATTGATCATACCAAGATTCCTTCTAGATGTCCTAGCTCTTCAAAGTAGCTTCTCCTAGCTCCAACTACACTACTAAAAATAGTAAAAGAGTACAAGTGGAGGGAGAGAGGCTCAAGTGTGGTGTGTGGGAATGAGGAGGCCTCCCCCATCTATTTATAGCTGCCCCTATGGTCGGTTTGTGAGAGATATTCATGCATGCCCACATGCAACTGACATGGGGAGATCACTAGGAGACGCCACGTGGAGGCCTGAGGCGGTTGGCATAGCCTGGGTGCGGCCACACCCTGGTGGAGTCTCCCTGCGACCGTCTTCTGCATGGCAGTTCATTGATGGGCCTAGGTCATGTCTACGTCGGTGCTTGGCCTAGATTCACAAGGTAGGTGGGCTTCTCTCCTTGTTTCTCTTCTACGCTTTGTCGAAAATCATATTTTTGTCACCTTTTCCACCGTATTTGTGTATATGTTCTATAAAATAATAATCTTCCAATACAAGTGGAAATAGGTCAAAGTGATAGCATATATGTGTAAGTCATGCTTAGTTTCCTCCTCTTTTGGATCTTAGTTGGTGGTAAAATGTTGTCGCTAAGGATCGCCAACAAAATCCCCCAAGCTTACCCCTTGCTCGTCTCAAGCAAGAGCTAAGACATTGGTTGTTGATCAGGAGTTGCTTCAATGCCGATTACAATTCAAAAGTACCATGGTCATGACAAAGTATTCTTCCTTGATCTAAATAAGCTGGCATTTTATCCACCATTTTTACCTTGATCCCTGTGGGGCTTGTTGCTTTTCCATGTCTTGGGTGGTTGCATGATAGAACGGTTTCATAGAACTGCTAGTCATTCATTCCTTGATCGAATTTCTTTCTAGAGGTTTTAAGAGTTTTGTAAGATAAAAGTAAGTTCCTCAAATGATTCACTCGATCACTCAAATGTGTATGTTCCTCACCAAAGGCTTTTTTATATTGCCTTCTTTGCATCCTACATTCTAATAGGCTTTATGTGGAGTTTTGGGTAGGGATGAAAGAGAGGCATACTTGCATCACATAATGTTGCTAAGTCAAAAACCAGATCTGAGGTGATGCAAGTCAAACAGTTTGATCAAGAATGTGCAAGTGTGTGGAATTTTTTTAAAAATCTTCCTAATTCTAAATATTTTTTGTACTCCTTTGAGCATGACTCTCTCTCTTTTTGATGGTTGCCTTTGAAAGTATGGGCTATCTTTCTCTTTTCTTCTTTTTTTCTTCATGCATTTTAGCATGGGATTTATATTTTTTTCTCATGCTCTTTGGCATGCATTTTTTTTCTCTCATACCCTTTGGCATGGATTTTTTTCTATCTTTTTTTAGCATAGCCCATACTCCCTTTTGGCATATGAAACTTTGGAGAGAGAGACTCATGTAAAATGAATGGAGTATTTATTTTTGTAAATGGAAAAGCATGCTTTTGCGTTACTCTAAGTGTAAGAGTTAGCATTTTATTTGTGGGTGTACGTGAATCTTGATCATGGGTGCATGACGAGAATCCCAACAAGGGTCACAACAATTTGACAAAGCTCAATGTGAAAACAAGCAACATATGACTAAGGTTTTGGATTTTGTATAGTGTCATATGGCCTTGGTAAGAAATGCTATCATTGAGGAACTTTTTATTTTAGCATTTTTTTGAAAATAAAACTCTGGGTGTCAACTTTCTCTTAGAACAAAGTCGTAGCAAATTCCATTTGTACCATATCATAACTTACAACAACTTAGAAAAGGATCATGCGTTTGCAACCCACAAGTTTTATGTTTTTAGGATGAGACATTTTGAGCCAACAGACTTAAATCTTGGGGAATACTAAGTTATAAACTAGGCACAAATGAATTATAAAACAGAATAACTATTCATCATTTCAACAAAGGAGAACTAAACATTCTTACTACACATATGTGGAGTGGAATAAATTTTATTGTTATTATTTTTATCATTATTATTTATTATTATTATTGTATATTTTTTAATCAAGGTTCACCAAACAAATTTTCATCTCTGTTGTCATCTCAAAGACTTACCCTTACGAAGTTGATAAATTCCTGCAAGGGTTAGTCCATATGATCAACCAAAATCTACACTAGCAGTTTCGATTCAATGATCAAACTAGACACCATGTCTCATTTGATCAAGGTAGGCTAATTAACCTAAGCACCATGCTTAAATTAAAAGGCCTATAGTAGTATGATCGTTACATCCAAACTTTAAACCAAGCACCATGCTTAATTTAAAAGATGTATAACCAACACTCCCAAACCAAAACATGCCAGTATAGAGAGAGGAAGTATTAAAGGATAAACAAGAATCATCCAACAGAGGTGAAAACATTGAATGGTACAAGAGAACCACTGGTTTTTTTCATTATTATTATTTTTTATTTCTCTTTTTTTATACAAGGTAACAGAAAATGGTGAGAGTTCAAGATACACATTACCTTGTGGGGGTCCTCCCCCAAGCTAGCTAAAAGCCTAAGGTTTAGGGTTGTACCCCCGTGCTTTTTAGCTTTTCCTACATGGTTAGGATATGGTAGATCATGAGTGGACTTAGGATCCCTCGTCATTACCGTATTGATATTTTCAAATGAAATTTTGGGTTGCCCCGGGATCTTTTCAAAATACTATGCAGGAATTGTAGCGACTATTTGAGGTAGTTGGATTTCAAACATTTTATTAAGGCTTAATTGATTTATGAAAGAAGAGGTTAAGACTTCTAAGTCTGGATTAATGTTTTCCAAAATTTGGTTGTTAGAGGCAAGATTCATAATGAGATTTTCATTTATTTTGGCTTGCCCTAACATAGGTTTTTTCAAGGAAGGTTGATTTGCGAAATTAGAATGAGCATAGTTACTGTAATAGAACCATCCAATTTATAAGAGCACAAGTACAATGGCAGCCTGCAAGCGGTCGCACTATCATACTTGAGCCCATATAAATTCGGTAGTCCGTCGAGTACCACGAAGGGTCTTGATTCATCGCCAACATACAACCAAGATCGTACATGATTCAACATACATGCCACATGTTACATAGAGTTCACAAATACATTGCCATACATCAGAGTTGATTAAAGTTATTACAACCCAAGTTCCAAATAAAGTAATAATAGCAGAAGCAAAGTAGTTTTAAAACCAACATCTCACACCATTGTTTAATACAAGCCAGTTCATGATCACCACCCACAAACACATCACAGATAAGATATATAAGTAGAAGCGCCTTGCCCGGGGCCTACTCCTCGTCCATAGCGAGACAGAAGCAATTCTTACAGTAGCCGCGATACATGGTATTATCTGCAATAAGTGGGAAATAAACCCTGAGTACAAAAAGGTACTCAGCTAGACTTACCCGTCATAAACAAAAAAGTGACTCCAAGGATCATGCAAGTCTTTCTAAGTGGAGCTAGCTGACAACATTTTGCATAAAAAAAGCCATTAATTCAGCTGTATATTTTATAATTTGGTCATCAAGTTAATTATAGCTATTCACCTCTAGATTAGCAACTAACCTATGCCAAACATGTGGTATATCAATAGTGACAGAACAATAGTAACCGTAGCAATTTATTATATCCTTCTCATAACCATTCCACTTGCCATTATCACTACAATAGAAGGAAGCTCAGTCAAGTTTCTCACTATCCGGGAGAGACGGTGATTCGAATCGATTGCAACCAGCTGGGCAATATTCCTAACACAAACCTAGGTAGACTAGATCAACATCACCTTTGGTACAACTCGGGTCCAATGTGTGGGTTCGATCAGCGCTGCATCATCAGGGACACTACTAGATGCCTGGTCGACTAGGACTCTAACCTGCCCTTGGTCTCACACCGGCTCCCCACACATCCTTACTACCTCCACTATGTGTACTCTAATAGAATGAGGCCTAGCCTGAGTTGAGCTACTCGGCTTTGTGGTCAAAAAAAGTTATCCGGCCAGCTAAGTGAGAGGCATACGTTCAAAATGACCAAGGACCAACAATGATGCGGTCCTTACTCAGCGTAGACGGAATCACATGAGTCAACCTACAACATAGACTCCGTCCAGCCTTGATTTACAACATCCCATGGTTCTTTTACACGATAGCAATATATAGCCAACCATGGTTTAGTGTCCACCTATATCTCGTAGGTGATAGGAAATCACCTGACTTCTACCGAGCTAAGCATTGCTAAGCAGTTATTCGATCCGGGACCTACATAGGATTCAAGGTATATTTCTGGACAAGGTAGTTCTATGCATCAGGTTGTTTACACCAAAATTTGGGAAGAGGATTGTAGGAACTCGAAAGCTCCCAAGATTGTGTCATCAAGGAATCGATTGCATAAAGGTCAGTATTAGCTAAGTCGAATGTAGTACTGGAATCGGCTCTCTTCAGATAGCGCCAACAGATAATGATAAAGCTACGGTTGGCATCTAGAAAAAACATGTTGGACTCTACAAAAAGGGAAATATTAGGGTCCAAGTTATCTTAAATTAGAAATGTTTTCTCTTATGCCAAAGATTATAATGAGTCGTGCTTAAGTAGGATTCATGCGTAGGTTTCAGGTATAATTATTGGACCCTGACTATTGTAAAGGACACAATCAATCAAATACAAGTTACTTACTTTTTTAGCTTCGACCACCCCTTAGGAGTAGGAGTAGAGTAGATCTCGATGAGTTCTTCAGCAAGCAGGGCTGCATCGGTCGGTCGATCTTCAATTTGTCTATAAGTACCATCATGGTTTATACTTTGGTTTGTATGGCTGCATCGATTCGGTCGACCTCAACTGTGAACCTTAGTATAAGCTAGTTATCGTCTCTTATCTAGTTCAAGTATGACTGCATTGATCCAACTAACCTCCACTGCTCGAACTAGATTAAGGTCAAGTTATCAGTTCTACCTAAGAGTGACAATCTTTGGTAGATTCATTAAGTTATCAATCTTGCTGATGTTCTTATCGTCATTGGTTCGTAGCAACATCAACCTACCTGGTCGAGATCAATTTAGATCGGCCTCATATCCTTTGGGTCCGTCGTTTGCTTTGTGACAACACGATACTTCTTACAATGAACGATGGGTTATGTTTTATCGGCTATTCTACTTCGATCTTGGTTGCACATAGTACGTGGTTAAGGCACATATGATCTTAGAGAGGTTTGCTGGTTAGTTAAATCTGGTCTACGGTTCACTATTATGGCTATACCGATCCGGTCGATCCCCACTGATAGCACTGTAGATTGGAGGATGCTAGTTAGTAGATCTATTCTTGATTAGGCATGACCTTAACTGTTTGCTATGCCTGCATCGACTAAATAGCCGATCGCTTATGCATTAACGCCTATAGCATGTTTACGTGATTCTATTAAATGTGGATTAATATGTTTACTTTAAAGGTTTGATTTGTTGTCTTTTTCACGGCTGCATCGATTCGGTTGAACCCCATTGTTAGAGATAGCAAGTTAGGTCTGATGAGTCCATATGTCTATCCATGTGAAATAGTCGATTGTTCACACGCTATAGTTCTCTTCACCTAAATCGGCTATTTAGCCGATTCATCCGAGCCTTCACGTATATCATGTCTTTCGGAAAGCATGTCAAAGTGTAGATGGTTTTATGGATTCTTTGGTTTTAGTTTGTTATTATCATCATAGCTACCATCAATCCGGTCGAACCTCACTGTTGATGGTAACAGATTAGATTCAGAGCGTCTGTAGATCCATTTGTATTAGATAGTCAATTTGTTCACATGTTATATCCTTTCTCGTTAGATTCATCGGCTCAATGATTTATACTGGTAATATCCACCTAGCTAATGATCTCATTTACATATACATGTACTATACCTGTCAACATAAAATCAATCGCTACCCACGAGCTTTACACTCCGTAACAACCAATTTCTAGGCGTATCGGCTATTTAATCGCTCTTCCTATATGGCTGCTCCCGAAGCGGCACACTTGGAACTATCTAGGCACAGACTGGCACATTCCACCTTAAATTACTGATAAACTTTCTCTTCTTGTCAATTGTAGGGTCAAATTAACTGGCACGTCTCAGAAGGAATACGCAGGATCGATTATCCCTGCGTTGACACCAGGCGGATCTCCAGCTCCATCGACCAGACCCTTCTTGCTTGCTCGTGTGTCGACGTGTTTCCACACCGACACACATTCTGGCACGCTCGGTGGGACCCCACAATCGTCATGGCGGCTTACAACAACAACGAGATCCTTATGGTACCTTATGAAGACCTACCTGATGGAGATAAAGATGTCATCAATAAAGCTATAGAAGAATTTTAGAACAAGTGTTTGTTGTCCTACACCAAGACATGTGACATTACAATTGTTCAAAAATATCCACTACCAAGAGTTTTGTTGCATGGATAGATAGATGCAAATGAAGCTAAAGACAGGTGTTTCTTCATAGAAGTTGTAAACAAGTCCGTTCATGACGCCATGTCGAATCATAATGAAGTTTTTTAACACATTCCACAACACCATGAAAGAGGTGTTTCATGGGTTTCTAGTTGATCAGGTTGGGCTGGCTTATTACAACATTCCACATCCATCAACTCAGGGGACTAATCAAGCCGGTACTAGCCATCAAGAAGTGGCACCAGCTGGTAATGATGATGTCCAGGTAGTTCAGAGTTCATCTGAGCAAGTTCAAGGTGCTACTATGAATTAGATACAGTACAATTCTAGATCGTCAGTGCAACATGTGCAATAGCTGGTGGGGCAAGGTTAGAACCAGATGGTTAATTTTGGCACATCAGGCCACATACTGTCGTCGGCTCAAAAAATAGCGTCATTTGCTCAAAGGATTTGTAGAGATATAGATCATAACATTTACAACTAGAGACTTCAAGCAACAAACTAGTAGAGGACCCAGCAGATGGAGATTCTACAAGGGTATCATTATGGCACAGATGACAACACCCTTCACATGATTCCAAATTCAGGGTATCAAGGTACTCAAAATTTTAATCCACAGATGGGTTAGCAATTGTAGAGAAATCCAAATTCAAATGCCGATGAGGTGTTGCTGAGAGTGACCAAGATGATGAAGAATCAGTTCGGTTTGAAGCCAAAAGGGTAGACTTTCTCGTACAAATGCCCATATCCAGAATGGTATGATTTGGTCGCTTTTCCTACAAATTACAGGCTCCTAGAGTTTGCTAAGTTCACTGGCCAAGATAGCACAAGCACAATAAAACATGTCTATCGGTATCTTACACAGTTGGGCAAAGCATCCATTGAAGAGGCCCATCGAGTTCGTTTCTTCTCCTTGTCCCTGTTAGGGCTAGCCTTCACTTGGTTCTCATCACTGCTAGTGAACTCCATTGCCAATTGGGCTAACCTAGAGAAGAAGTTTCATATATATTTTTACACTAGGATAGGAGAAAAGAAGATTATCGATTTGATAATCATAAGGTAGAGAACTAATGAATCGGGCACCGAGTTTCTTCAGAGGTTCTGAGAGACTAGAAATTTGTGCTTCTCATTAAACTTGGTTGATGATCAGCTAGCTGCTTTGGCCATTCAAGGAATGTTGCCAACATGGAGAGAGAAGCTGCTGGGATAAGAATTTGACAACTTGGGTCAATTGGCTCAACGAGTGGTAGCGCTCAATAGCCAATTCTAGAATATGTGCAGAGATACTCGATTCTAGAAAAGTACCACAATAGCCGAAGCCTATAATCCGTATTAAGTCAATGACTGCTATGGGGACGATGAGGAAGAAGAAGTTGTCATGGCTAAATGGAATTGGGGTAAGAAGACAGTAATGGTGCCAAATCCTTGGGAAAGGGGAGTCAAAGAGAGCTATGACTTCAATGTCACAAAATCAGACAAACTCTTTGATTTCTTGCTTGAGAAGGGACATATCAAGTTGCCGGATAATCATGTTATATTGCCTCTCGATCAGCTAAAGAATAAGAAGTTCTGTAAATTTCACAACACCACTTCTCATTCTACTAATGAGTGTAGAGTTTCCCAGTAGCATATATGGTGGGCTATTTAGCAAGGAAGGCTCAAATTCAATATGCCTTAGAAGATGAAAGTCGGTGATAATCCTTTCCTAGGGGATCAGAACATGGTTGATGCTAGGCTGCTCAAAGGGAAGACTAAAGTCCTAACATCAGTTAGATCGAGAGAAATTGGAATAGTCGATCCCAAGACACAAATATCAGCTGATGAATACAGAGAGATTAGAAGGCATCATGACAAGGAAAAGAGCCGATATGAGCAAGGAGAGACATCAAAGGATGGGGTGACAAAGCCATGTGTTACATCTCGAATTTTGTTGAATAAATGGCAGCGGCAGAGGAAAAAGATTATCAGCGTTGGTTAGGAGAACAAGAATACTAGCGTAAATAGGAGAAAGAGAGGTATGAAAGAAAGCAAGCCAAATCACATTGGAATTGTCCTTTCTTCAGACATTGCTAGAACGAATGTTTGAAATTATCTACTAGAAATAACTGTCCAGAATGCAGCAAGCAATATTGGGAGTTTAGGCAATCTTAAGCCAACCACCGGTCTCTCCATGCTCAAGATGCGTATCATCATAATAACATGGATCAGCACTTAAGAAATAGAAGTGTTCATGATCGGCTTGGAAAATGAGTTGTTGATCAAAACTAGGCTGATTATGAAGAAGAAAGTAATGAGGGAGAATATGTTTGATAGGAAGGCCAATGGTGTCCAAGAGGTATGACAAGAAGCTAGAAAAGAAGAGTACAACGGCTAAGGAACAGAGAACTAGAACATGCTCAAGCATCTAGTAGACCTCAATTGTGGTGTGCTAAGCAAACAGCCGATAGAAGGCAACCATCGACTAATATTCAAATGGCTTTTCTATTGCTGTCAGAATTCAGCGCTCTAGTAGATCAAGAAGTTTATTCAAATTTTGATGAATTGGAGTATGAAGAAATAATTGCCAAGTTGATAGTTATACAATAGGCTATATTCGATAAGCCAGTCAAGCATCGACACTTAAAGGCTTTATATGTAAGAGGTTTTGTTGATGGAAGCCGATGAACAAGATGTTGGTGGATGGAGGTGCTTCTGTCAATCTTATGCCTTACACCACTTTTCATAAACTTGGCAAGGGACCAGGAGATTTGATTGAGACTGATATGATGCTTAAGGATTTTGGGGGTAATGCGTCTAAGACCCGGGGGATAATGAACATTGAACTGACAATCGGGAGTAAGACTCTACTCACCACATTCTTCGTCATTGATACAAAATGTTCCTATAGTCTACTCCTTGGTCATGATTGGATTCATGCAATTTGTTGTGTGCCATCAACCATACATCAGTGTTTGATTCAATGTCATGGAGATGATGTTGAGCTAGTTCACGCTGATGAATCTATGAGTATCGCAATAGCCGATCTAGTATTTTGGGAGCTAGAAGACTTTGAGTGCTTTTCTAGCAAATTATGGGAACAAGGGTTCATTAGAATCAATAATAAAAGCCAATAGCTAATCCAAGTAGTTGGCTTTGAAAATTCATTTTAATGGATAATCCAATAGATGGTACAGATGGCAAACTAGGACATGGCTTCACATCGGCCAATGAATTAGAAGAGGTAGATAATGGTTCTAGAGATAGGCCTAGGCCAACATATGTAAGTGCCAAGTTGGATCCTGAGTATAAGCAAGAGTTAGTCGATTTATTAAAGGAATTTAAAGACTATTTTGCTTGGGAATACTATGAGATGCCTGGTCTAGACCAATCGATTGTTGAACATCAATTACCAATTAAACCTAGATATCAGCCGCTTAAACAAGCTCCGAGGAGATTCAACCCCAATGTACTTGATGATATCAAAAAGGAGAATGAAAGGTTACTGGAAGAAAAGTTTATCTGACCGTGCTGATATGCAGAGTGGATATCGAATGTTGTTCCTGTGTATAAGAAGAATAGAAAGTTAAGAGTTTGCATCGATTTCAGAGATCTGAACAAGGCTACACCCATGGATGGTTATCCGATGCCGATAGCCAATATGTTGGTAGATGCGGTAGCTGGGCACAAGGTTATTAGCTTCATGGACAGCAATGCAGGATATAACCAAATTTTCATGGCTGAGGAAGACATAGCAAAGACCGATTTTAGGTGCCCTGGCATAATCGATTTATTTGAGTGGGTTGTGATGACCTTTGGTCTAAAGAATGCCGGTGCAACTTATCAGAGGGCAATGAATTATATTTTTCATAAGTTGATCAGAAGGATTATTGAAATCTACATTGATGATGTAATGATAAAATCCAAGGGGTACAAGGAGCATCTAACTGATTTGCGGGAGACTCTAGAATGCACAAGAAAACATGGTCTAAAGATGAATCCTAATAAGTGTGCCTTTGGAGTGTCAGCTAGACAATTCTTGGGTTTCATGGTCCACAAGAGAGGAATCAAAGTTGGTCAGAAAAGCATAAAAGCAATTGATGAGGCAGTGCCCCCGACTACTAAAACAGAGTTACAATCTTTGCTTGGCAAAATTAATTTTATCAAGAGGTTTATTTTGAATTTTTTAGAGAGGGTTCTACCATTTTCTCCCTTGTTGAAGTTGAAAAATGATCAAGAATTTAAATGGGGTGATGTACAACAAAAGGCATTTAAGGAGATAAAAGAATATATGAAATGTTCGCCCATGCTGGTCCCTCCTCAGCAAGGTAAGCCTTTTAAGTTGTACATGTCGGCCGATAACTAGACAATTGGATCGGCCCTGATGCAAGAGTTCAAAGGGAAAGAGCGAGTTGTTTTCTATCTCATTAGGAGGCTTATGGATCTAGAGACAAGATATTCTCCCATTGAGAAGTTATGCTTATGCTTATGCTTATTTTTCTCTTGCACTAAGTTATGACATTACTTATTGTCGGCTGAGTGTACAATTGTCTCCAAGACTGATGTAATCAAGCATATGCTATCAATGCCAATATTAAATGGAAGAATGGGAAAGTGGACTCTTTCATTGTTAGAATTTGACTTAAGGTACGAATCGGCTAACATAGTCAAAGGGCAAGTAATAGCCAGTTTTGTCACCCAGCATCATAAGCCAATTGTTGGCTACGTGGAGCCGGTACCCTGGACGTTGTTCTTTGATGGGTCATCATGCAAGCAAGGTGGTGGCATTGGTATTGTTATTATTTCACCTCAGGGGGCAAGTTTTGAGTTTGCTCTTTCCAACTGAAACAATGATTACCAACAACCAAGCGGAATATGAGGCTATTCTTAAGGGGCTTCAACTTCTTCATGAAATAAAGGCCGAGGCAATTGAAGTATTTGTAGATTCATAGTTAATTATTAATCAGTTGATCGGCCTATATGAGTGCAAAGAAGATGCTCTGAAGGGATATTATGATGAGTGCCAAAAGTTGCTCAAGGAATTTCCTCATGTCTCTTTTCAACATATTCTGAGAGCATAGAATCAAGAGGCTAATCATTTAGCTCAAAGTGCGCCAGGTTATCAAGTGTTTCAAGAGGTCTTTAGTAGTGAAACCTCGAATAATGATTGGAGAGTTGAAATAGCTGATTACCTTAGGAATCCATCATAGAAAGTTACTAGAAAGCTAAGATATAAATTGACTAAGTATGTTTTATTGGATGATCAGCTATATTACAAAATAGTCGATGGAGTGTTGCTAAAATGCTTAAATCAAGAGGAAGTTGAGGTGTTGATGGGTGAAGTGCATGAAGGGATATGTGGAGCTCATCAATTGACTTATAAGATGAAATGGATTATTCATAAAACTGGATATTTTTGGCCAACAATATTGGAAGACTATTTTGAATATTATAAGGTGTGCCAGGACTATCAATGTTTTGGTAATATTTAGAAATCGCCTGCATCAGCTATGAATCCAATAATCAAATCATGGCCGTTTCGAGGCTGGAGAATTTAATTAATTGCCCAGATTTTTCTGCCCTCAAGTAAAGGACATAAGTTCATATTGGTAGCTATGGATTACTTTACTAAGTGGGTTGAGGCAATTACTTTGAAGATGGTAACCTCAAAGAACATGGTTGATTTTGTCAAGGAGCATATTGTGTATTGTTTTAGGATTCCTCAAACTATCACTACTGATCAAGGGACAATGTTCACATTAGAAAAGCTTAGAGATTTTGCTGCCAGTATGAGAATTAAACTACTAAATTCTTCTCCTTACTATGCTCAGGCTAATGCCCAGGTCAAGGCATCCAATCAGATTGTGATTAAGCTGATCAAGAAAAAGATTGAGGAGCAGCCAAGGAAGTGGCATTCAACGCTTAATGAGGCATTATGGGCATATAGGATGGCCTATCATGGATCGATTAAAAAATCACCTTATGAACTTGTGTATGGTCACAATGCAGTCCTTCCTTGGGAAATTTGAACTCGATCGAGGCATGTCACATTACAAAATGATTTGTTTGCCGAAGTCTACAAGAATCTTATGATAGATGACTTAGAGGACTTATGTTGCCATCAGCTACATGCTCTTAAGAATATCAAAGCCAATAAACTGAGGATTACAAAATATTACAATAAAAAGGTCAAGGGCAAGCAATTTTCTAAAGGATACTAAGTCTAGAAAGTAAAATTGTCGATCAGGTCAAAGGATAGCGAGTTCGGCAAATGGTCACCTAATTGGGAAGGACCTTATTGAATTAAACATTGTGCGCCTGGCAATGCTTATGTTCTGGAAACACTAGGAGGAGGAGAAGAGTTTGGCAGAGCAGTCAATGGAAAATATCTAAAGAAATATTATCCTAGTGTTTGGATTAATACTTGATAGCTGATTAGTTCAATCATCGGTTCTAATAGCCGATACCAGAAGGGTGTCGCCTCTAGTTCAAAAATGAACCCGAAGGGGGAAAAGCTGGTACAATATGTATCGCCTATAAGAGCAAAGCAATCATGGATAAATTAATGCATGGGACATGAAGTGCAAGGCAAAAGAAAAATCACTTAAGACGAAGAAATTGTTTGCTAATGTCACCTATTACAAGCTATAGGCCAAAAAACACTTTGTTTACTATATCATCGGCCTAGGAAGTAAGGGCTACAGAGTTGGCGGCATTGAAGGAATCCTCGACCAGGTGCTCATGATCCCTAGGGTGTGCCGTGGCTAGAAAACCATGCGGAAGAAACCGAAGCTCGTGGCTAGAACGGGATTGCACAGCAGCCAATGCCATGGCAGCACCATAACGAACGCCATGAAGAGTGACCTCCCAAACATGGTTTGGGATGTCATGTAGGTGAACCACCGGAATGATGCCTCTAGCATTGATGAATCCCACCACGTACTTCGTAGTTGATCGGAGGCTTTCCAGTTGAGCCGGTAGATCTAAAAGATTCAAGAGAGGGATGATCAAGATCTTGAAGACAAAATTAAGAAATGACAAAAAGTTGTTGTAGGCATCTCATCCATGATTCTAGCCTTGGCCTTGGCCAACCTATCCTCCACTGAGTCGGCCTCAGAAGGCGATCGGCATCAAACCATGGCCAGAGCCGATTCTACGAGGGAGGGGCAGTCGACGAGATTCTGGCTAGCCCGATCGATGGAGGCGAGTAGATTGTCGTTGTCGATCCACCTCCTCAGATAGCAGGGGAGCTAGCAGCGAGCTGTTGACGAGGATGACCAAGAAGGCTAAGTGAAGTTGACCCTATGCTCCGGGATAGTGGGGGCATCCCAAGTTGCACCCTCCTGTTGATGAAGGCGCTGGCATGATGATGTAGATCTGTTGAGGGCCTCCTCTATAACAGAACCGCCCAATTTATACAAGATCAAGTATGTCTATCCCCATTTAGCATGTTGACGCGCACATACTTTCACTTATATAAACCTGGTAGTCCGCTGAGTGTCACGAAGGACCTCGGTAAATCAACATCACAACCAAGATCGCTTGATTAAGCAAATACACATCACATACGTAGAGTTGCAGCGAAAATAATATTACAAATGGGTTCACAAATAATAGTACAAGTTTGGGTTTCAAAACCGCTTAGTGAAAACAACATAGCTTTCAAATGATTACATTAATATAAGTTCCAAATACATTGCTAGCATAAGTGACATCCTCAGACAAAAGCATATAGATAAGAAGTAAATATAGAATCACCGAGCCCACCGGCGGTTAGCCACCATCTTCAACAGGCCGAGAACTTCACCTGCAACATGGTGGGATAAACCCTGAGTACTCAAATATAATCAGCTAAACTTACCCGTCATAAACTAGAAATAAAGTGACACCAAGGATTATGCAAGGCTTTATCAGTGGATCTTGCTGGACAACCTCTTTGCATAAAAGCTTGAGTAATCATTAGCATTATTAACCTGCACTAGTAGTGACTTTTCATGGCTCATTATTATTATTGTCATCATTTAACCATATCTTTAAATTTAGTGAATCTACGTTGTCGCTGCTCAGTCAAGTTCTCACTATCCGGGAGAGACAGCGATTCGAATCGATTCCTATCCAGCTGGAGGGGTATTCTTTACACAAACCCTGCTTCCCCCATCAGGGTCGCAATCAAGTCACCTTTGGTACAACTCTACAGTCATGGGTCCGGACAGTGCCGCATCATCAAGGGTGACACTCTGCTAGGAAGTGCATGACTTTTAAACACCTAACCCCTTGGACTCACGCCAATGTCCCAAGCACATCATTACTGCCTCTAGAATGCGCACGACCCCTCGGTTCCTGGTCTGAGTCAAACTACTAGGCTTCGTGGTTGGAATGACTTATCCGACTAGCTAAGTGTTAGGCTGTGTTCAACATGACATGAGGACGGACAATGAATTGGTCCTTAAATGACACAGACAGGGATAGATTCACACCCAAGATCTCCATGCCTTGTTGTTGCACTACCGTCATCCCGCCCGGTCTCTTTTCATTATTAACACATGGTTCTTTTCCACAATAGCAAATATAGCCAACCGTGACCAGAGCTCATCCTACATCTCACAGGTGACAGGAAATCACCCGACTTCTACCGGTCTAAGCATAGCTAAGCATCATTCGATCCTACACTTAATTAGGATTCATAGGATTTTATCTGGACAAGGTAAGGATATAATGCAACAATTGGTTCCAACCAATTCCTATACTTAATGCATCATCAACAATAAAAGATACTCAAAATATTTGTAAAAACATGGGAGACTTAGAAAGCTCTGGGGCTTGCCTGGGATCCAACACTAGGTTAGTGTTTGTTAGATGACACTCGCTTGGTGAGTATATCCCATCCTAGCACTTGTCTAGTCCTTCCATCTTCGGGATAGTTCCACCATACCCCATGTTCAGGTTCGGCTCCAACATCACATCCTTCACGTGATTCATCTAGCGTACCTAGATGAGATGCAAGATGCAAGTGCATGAATATGAAGAATGGTAATATGAGATGCATCACATAATAGCATTCAAGGCAAACATAAGACCATGCAAGACATAGGCACCTAGAGTTATTTAACTAAACATCACACAACCTATTACAAAGGGATAGTAAACATATTAGGCATAGCACACAAGTGAACTTAAGTTCAGACATTGCATACATGCATTAATCAAGAACTAACCAACATGTTTAGCCAAAACAAGAGCAAGCTAAGGCAATCACCTAGCACATGTATAGAAATCTAGACAGCAGCACAACACTTCCTTGTTTTGTCCATAACTAGAGATATAAGCATCCAACAAGGGTGAACCTAGACTTTCTGGAAAGCTAATGAAATTGCCTACAACATTGTTATTATCACCAAAATCTCATTCCAAAGCTAACTAGGTCAACCATACCAATGTTTTAGATCTACATAGAACTAGGATAGAAAAGTAGTAGTAGTTTGAAAATGGCATAACTGGAGTTACATACATCAAACAAGCATGGACCTTGACTTTATAGAAATCTTATTAAATTATCTAAAACATGTTTATTAACATCACAAGGTTATTCCGCCATTAACAAGGTCAATCAAGCACAATTGGGCACCTTTGCCCACACTTGGACAGATTCTGCCATGCAACTTCACAAGCTTATAACTGGAGTTGTACTAATACAAAATACATGAAACAAGACAATATGGAAATATTATGAAATTGTCTACAATTCATATTTAATCATCCCAGCATGATTCCCAAGTTAAAAGGGCCAAACAGTCACATTTATCAAATCTGGTCCAGAAATTCCAGAGAAATACAATTTCTGATGACCAACTTAGAACAGTCATAACTCACAAAATATTTGGCCAAATTCCATGAAAATTTAACACAATATGGTTAAGTGAGTTATGTACAACTTTCTTATTACCATCTTAAGATGATTCTACAGATAACTAGGTCAATTAATCCAATGAATACATCTCTATCCAAAACATGGATAGAACCAGACATGCCACTTTAAACAGCTATAAATGGAGGTCTACATGTCCAATAAATGTGTTTATAGACTTTTTAGAAATATTAGCAAATTCTAAATAACTTTGTTGTAAACACCTAAAGCTAATTCTACTATTAAGAAGGCCCCACAATACAAACAAGTCAACCCTGTATGGGTTTTGGCAGAAACAGCCACAGAGATTTAAGCAAGTATAACTCAAGATCTACTTAACCAAAAATCATGATATTTGGCTTTTTGAAAAGATTAATAAAAGTACTACAACTCATGTATTATCATAAAGTCATGATTCATAACTTAACTAAGCCAATTAATTCAAACATGCAGGTCTATTTAGAATAGGAGCAAAGCAACACAGGGCATTTGCTATTTTTATAGATCTTAAACTATCAATTCTAAACTCCTGAAATTTTTACCAGGCATCAACCATCACCTGGTTAGCACTCCATAAATATTTCATGTTTATTTGAGCACAAAAACTGCAGTTATAAAAAAGACAAGACACAACTAGTATTAAGAACCTAACTGCTTAAATCTCTTTTTACAGCAAAAGATTTAAACTAAAACCTGGCATATAATAGATCTAATGCATATATAATTTCACAAGGATTCCAAAAAGTCCTCATTTACTATTTTATGATTTTTCTACTAATTACTATGAGTTTTCAAAGTTGATAATCCAAATCTGCCAAAATCAAAAGAAAAGGAATGTAAATCTTGCATCAGGGACCCTGCAGTTTTTAGAAATTAAACATGAACAAAAAGATCCTTTTAGGTACTGTTCAACTGAGCCATGGATTCCTCACTTAACCCCCTAGAGAATGTCATATTCATGCGCGTGGTCCTCCTTCCTCACGACGGCTGCATAGGGAGGTCGGTCGGCTCACGGCTCCGGCGGTTGTGGTCGTCGATGGCGGCGGTGGAGTGGCAGGGAGGACTAGGGGGCCCGTGCACACACACATGGCTGCCCAGCTTGTCCCGAGGCGGCTTGTGGCGGTGCATCCATGGCAGCAAGCGGCGGCGATGGCAGCGTCTCCGACGACCAGGCTGCTCCGATGGTTTCTGTCTCAGCGGAGGTGCACCGGTCATAGAGGAGGAAGAGGCGAAGGTGGTGGTTCACGCGGTGGGTCGCGAGGGGGCTCGGAGGTAGGGGGATGCAGCAGCGGCGAGCTTAGCCTACCGGCCTTGGCGGACGCGGCCGCACGCGGCGTCACAGCGTGAGAGAGCGAGGAAGGGCGAGTGAGGGAGGCATGGAGACACTCGGGCGCTCTGTTTTGGAGCAGTAGGGCATGAGGCAGCGCTTGGCATGGATGTCAGATG
Source organism: Miscanthus floridulus (assembly GCF_019320115.1). Lineage (NCBI taxonomy): Eukaryota > Viridiplantae > Streptophyta > Magnoliopsida > Poales > Poaceae > Miscanthus > Miscanthus floridulus. The sequence continues at coordinate 94,693,749 of NC_089580.1, read as the reverse complement.
TGTGTTGGCCATGGTGGGGGCACGCTCGGTGCATGGCCACCACGAAGACATTCTGACGAACACGTGGCGGGCGACGGTGAGGGTGAGGTGGGGAGCCGATTTGGACCGTAACAGGTGCGAATTGGGCCTTGGGCCTAAAATGAAGTTTGAAGCCCATGAACTACTTTTCATTTTTCATTTAGAGACCATGATCATTAGAGCTCTCCATTAGTGGTCAATTAAGCCCCAAGTTGATATTGTCAATGATTTGACGAGGTTTAAGGCTTGCTCTGCTTGTGCTCTAATTACTTGGTCCAAACATGGTCAAACTTATCCCAACCTTTTGTATGCTCTTCTCCAATGAATTAGCTCCAACTTCTATTTTTGGATCAAGACAAGTTTCTTAACGAAAACATGAGAACGCGACATGCCAATGTCGACGACGATGAATTTTAGACTTAGAAAAATTCTAAGTACCAAAAACAGCTATCGAATCAAAGTTTGAGCCTCGATTTGACTTATTTCCAAGCTGATCTAGCTCTTGGTCCAAAAACAAAGTTTGTTCTACTTCACTCAAACTTCAACTTTTATTTAAGGTGCAACTCTATGCAAGCAATGTAAGCGATTGGTCAACATAGGTCAAAGTAGCATTATGGTAAAGCTTAAATCAGAGTTTTAGACCGATTGAGGCATTTTCTTGACCTTTGCTCAACACAAACCCTTCATGACTTTTGTTGTAGAGTTCAATCAGAGTCATTAGGGCAAGGTATCAAGGTTTGGTTGATGACCTATAATTCCATTCACTTAATAAAGCAATCTAGAAAGATTTTAACTTATCATTTCATGTGACTTCTTGATTCCAAACTTTATGAAATTTTTCTACTGGTCAAGATGGATGCATGTTGATGTAATGTACATGGAATAAGCATGTTTAACATTCCTCTTTCATAATCTTAACAAGGGTCCACATGGAAGTAGGGTGTGTTGTCCAAATTTAAGTTGGAGCTCACTCATGTGGATTTGATCTTGACACCGTCATCACCACTTAACATGTCATGTTTGAGTTCAAACCCATTTCTTAACTAGTGGCAAACACCAGGGTGTTACAGCCCTCCCCCCTTATAGGAATCTCACCCCGAGATTCAGTGCGAAAGACTTTTAAGGGTAGAGAAACATGTCATCCATTTTCTAATATCAGTGAAAGCATTAGGCTACTTAACTTTAGAGTATCAGAGAGGCTAATTTGGTCATGACACTTTCTGATACTTGCTCTTTGTCATAAGTTGTTGTCTAAAGAATTTCCTTCATTGGCATCCATGAAGCATTGTTACTTTAGGAGGAATCCAAGATGGCACAATACTTCTTTTATGGGATACGGAGAGTACTATGAAGCATAAACTTATTACCCATAATCTCTATTTTCCTAGTGAATATAGCATGGACCATGTGAAATTTGCACTAGACTACAAGCTTTTGAAAACTACTCATTACAATGGTTCCATGTTCATTCACAAAGTTTGAAAAACAGTCCTCTACCAAAGTAGCTTGAGTACAACCTTTCATAAGGAATGAGATTATAGATGGGGTAAGCATCCTTTGTGGCTATGAGAAACCGAGTAACCAACAGACAATGTCGGTGCTGGTCATGATTGTTCAATCACTCAGATTCCCACCGTTGGAAACTACATAATGTTTCATGTGTGCAGTTCTCTTTCTCTAATGATAACACAATAATATCTAAGTCCGTTGAGTGAGTGGTGAATGTAATAGCTGACTCTGTTGACTCAATGTTTTTTATGATCATTATTTGGGAGAATCCTTGTATCTGAGTGGCAACAATTATCTGAGTTGAATCTGAGGCAACCGCATGGGTATAAACACATGGAAGGTACCAAAGGACAAGTCCGCCTTGGAAATCCTTGTAGAAGAAGGATGATAGTGAGGTCTGGAGGTCAACGAAAGTTGCAAGTATACACCGACTGGAAAAACAATACACTACTAAGCAGGTTGAGCACAATTTGTCTTCAAGGTGTAGTGGCGCAGTAAGTTGGGTTGACTTGCACTGTCGCAAAATTAGCTTTGTTGGACTACATTTGACATTGGAGCTTCCTTACTAATGTCAATCAACAACTCAAAAATCAAAGCCTAAAATCTATTGTTTGACACTTTTCAAATTGCTTTCGATTCACAAAAGCACAATTTGACTTGTAGAACACCTTGACTGCTCCAGCATTGTTGATATGAGAGGGCAAAAGCGAGGCAAAAAGGGGTGCTAGGAGTCTTCTCTAGGGCATCTAAAGTATTAACAGTCATCACATTGTCAATATGACCTGAACTGCAAACACAATCATCTAGTACGAAGAATGATAGTAGTCAACAGAGAAATCATAGATTTTGTACCTCTCGGCAATCAATCATATCCTGCAAACTACTACTCCATTGTGCACAAATTTTGGTAGGCACTTAGATCTAAGAGTCCTTTAAGTACTGACCAACATTTAGTTCAAACGAACAACATTTGACTATCCAAACAAATCATCTACCAAAACTATTTGTTTTGAAATTTGGTGACCGAACTATCAAAACATCTCTCAAATCCGATGCTTTACCCAACCAATCTTCAAACCAACTTAAGACATTGAGATATCCTAAGTGAGGAATGAGCTTGACAAGTGTTGTGGCAATTCAACCATGTTTGAGCCACTAATCACTGGCTTAAAGATAATCGGTTTAGTGCCATAAATTCTTGACATATTTCTAGTTCTTCTTTTCCTTGAATTTACACATTGGGAAGTGTGTTCTGCACTCTCTAATTCTCTTTATGATAGTAGTAGCTTTCTCGCTGAGGATGGATGCTAGGGATTTCCTCATATGCCTCTTAGGAAACAACCTCAACCATTGATTTAGACACCAACTCCATGATGCACAAGCATTGAACTGGTGGGATGTTCTTATAGGGCACAATGCATACTTCGCATGGAGTGATAGTCCTACAAAGATAAGGGAACATCTCTAATTATCCTTCTGTACTTCCTCCAATAGAGTCCTAAACAAATCCTTTTATAGCACCATATACATAATGATGCTGACCGAGGCTAGGGATGTGCTTTGCTCTAGCTCTTTACTTAGTTGATATAGTATCTTGCACTACCCATTTGATTGTCCAAGATGGAGTTGACTTGATGACATAGGGCTCGGAGAAGAAGGCAGTACTTGCATTGTTGACCGGCTTTGTTGTTTCTTCGTCTAACATTGTTCTATGAGACATAGCCTTCGGGGCTACCAAAGAGTTGTTATCTAGCTAGAGATTAACCTTCCTACTGGTAACTAATCGGTTTGCTCTCAACACTAAAAAGGTTCCAAATCTTCACTCTTGCACATAACGGTCAAGACTTAGACAAAAGCTCATAAGCACCAGGTGACATATTATAGGACATAATATCCTGGTCCATTTATCATCCAACTAATAACTTGTCCAACTTTAAGTGTTGTGCATCTTTCTGATCCAACAAGAATGACATAAGTTGCTCACTAGATGATCAATGTCATTACAGGGATAATCAAGTAGAGTCACTTGTCTACCACCTGTTGTAGTCTATTTATGTTCCTGTCAGTGACCTATTCTTCAAAGGTTATCCTTTGGACGACTTCAGAAGAAAGTCCTATTGCATCTGGTTTGACATATAGATCTTCTGATAAGATAAGGAGAGATAACTAAGGAAGAGCTTATGTGAAAATAACACATTGGTGCAATTCTGCAATGGATCATGACTAGAAACCTCAATACCAGCATGTGCTGAGCAGCATAGCCTTGTGTGTGCACCCACAGGAGGCTCTCGGTTTCGTCGTGGCACCGTAGATCGCTAATTGTGGCACCATTACTGAACATACAACCCACAAGAAATCTCATGTGGCACAAATTGGGTTACATAGGAGCAAGCACTATGCGAAGGAAGGATAGCAAACAAAGGTAGTCATAAGGTTAGGAGCCAACAAGGAGGCAATAAGAAGATCAAAACATAGCGCAAGAGAACATAGCCTAATTGCCGAAGACAACTAAGCAAGGGACTCTTTCTTAACTTCCACATACGCCTTGTGTCCACCAAGGTGATTACCAGGTAAAGATTAACATACGATTTGGTCTTGCCGAGCAGCAACATGAGATTCAGACTGATAACATCCGGAGACTTGAAAGATTTGGAGACAAAACAAACGAGATTCGAGGGACAGAGCCAATGCACTGACTAGAGATTCAGTTGATAAAGCAATGACATGATCTATGAGGAAAAGGTTCTAAAGCTTGGGTAGATAGCAATTAGCATTGCACCAGATCATTAGTAGGAGAAGGAGCAATAAGGTCCAACAAGGATTTTTGAGCAGGGTCCTTCCACATAGGAGCGGGACAACCACGACACATGCAAGCATTCAAGGGAACTAAGCTTGGGCCTAAGGTCAAGCAAAGGCATGGATAAAGGTCTTCATAGCGCAACGTTCAAGGGCTAGCCACCATGTGTACAGGCTTAGGCTCCTAAGAGAGAACTTAATTAGAGACGACAACCTTGAGATTTTCAAAACTTGGACGCTATTCTAGGATAGCGCTCTTCCACACTCGTATGCTTACCGAGGACAAAAGGGGTGATAACTACGGCACTACCTAGATAATGAGCATCCACACATATATCATGTTCTTAAGCGAGCATTTTGAAACACTTAATCCAATTAGCTTAAGCGACTATTGCTAAGCACAAAGCTCGCACCTAACAAGTAGCCACCTACAACAACACCACTACACATAAACATGCGAACCTAGTGGTAAGGTACTGTTATCTTTTATTTCCTTTGGAAGCAACATACCAGGTAAAGCTAATCACACACTATCTTCAAGCACAGCTATTCAAGCGACATGGAAGAAGACATTTTGTCTAGCTTCACACAGGGAAGATAGTAACATCACATTGATCACAAGTTACTTAGTACTAGAACAAAGTGAGGGAAGCATATTTATGCACAAGCACAATCATGATGCATGCTCATCCTATTCATCCTCATGAATTTGCTAGCCTAAGGTGGCAATCAAGTTCTATGTCGGTGGCATAACATGTACTCTCTCAATATATAGCTAGTCGTCAGCTACAATCAATCTACGCATTCATGATTAGCATACATGCAGGCAAATTCATTGCAGCCCATCCCCACAAGAGATAAATAAGCACACAATGAAAGCAATAAATTAAGATACTCTCATATATACATCCCCAGATGTATATACTTTGATATCCATAGCTACCCGATAGATATACCCATAATTAAGTACCTTCATATTTACATGTGTGTCACATGTAAATATTCTAGTAACCACAGCTAACTCTCCCCTAGACCGACAGTTGGATGGTCATACTCTCACAACTCACACTTACCTAGACATAGAGGCAATTGATCCATACATTACTATTCAAGCGAATGGTATCCATACAATAGTACACTGTATGGACGACGAAAGTAAAAACCCCCATGTTAGTACTTAGATAGCCACCTAATTGTAACACCCTAGGTGTTTGTCACCAGTTAAGCAGTGGGTTTGAGCTCAAACATGATAGATTGAGTGACGATGAAGATGTCAAGGTCAAACCTTTGGAAATGAGCCCCAACCTAAACTCGGATATTGCACCCTTGCTTTACATATAGGCCCTTTTTTGGATATATGCTTGGCTGGTGTTATTGGAATATCTTCATGTGTCTCACATCAATATCCATCTATATTGATCACTAGAAAAGTTTCGTGAAGATTGGAATCAAGAAGTCACATGAAATGACAAGTTATGTTCTCGCCTGAATTGCTTTATTAGGTGGATGAGAACATGTGATGACAAACAAACATTGCAACCTTGATCAAACAACTCTACCTACACTCATGAACAAAAGTCATGAAAGGTTCACGTTGGGAAAATGTCAAGAAAATGCATCAATTGGTCTAAAACTCAGATTTAAGTTTTACCGCGATGCTACTTTGACCTATGTTGACCAATTGCTTATAGTGCTTGCATGGAGTTACACCTTAAATAAAAGTTGAAGTTTGAGTGGAGTAGAACAAACTTTGTTTTTGGAACAAGAGCTAGATCAACTTGGAACTAAATCAAACCGAGGCTCAAACTTTGAATCAGCAGCTGTTTTCAGCACTTGAAATTTGGCTAAGTCATGGATGACTGAATGCATGATTTCAGTTTTCATGTACCCCACTTTGGAACCTTGTATCTCCCAAACCAGGCCTAATTAGACTTTGAAGCTTTAATAAAAGTTGGAGCTGGTGTGTAGATCTACAACTTTTATTAATAGAGTTTTTGCTAACTCGTCGTGGTTTAGGAGTTATAGAGGCATGATGTATGGGTCTCAGTGGTATGTTTGAGGTAGAATTGAAAATTTGAATTCGATGAACAGCGTCCGACCATGCACAGAATGCTCACGCCATGTGACCTCCCGTGCCTGCACCGCTCGCCACCTCGCCGTTGCATGTCGTTTGGAGAAGCCGAGCCTGCCCCCTGCTCTCTCCATCCACTCTCTCCCTCTCCCTTTCCCCTTCCCTTCTCCTGCTCTCTCCAGCCGGCACCATGCCGCTCACCATGGCCGGCCACAGCCGAGCTCTGGCCTCACCGCTCTTGCTACCGTCCGTTGCTCCTCCGACCCAGTCATCACCACTATCAGCGTCGACACCCTGTCCTCCACCCGACTTGTTGCTTCTCCGATCACCAGCACCATTGTCCATAGTTGTCGTCATGGCCACAGCCCTGACCCACTGTGCTCATGTGGCCAGGCCACTACGGGCCACCTCGGGCCGAGCCGAGGCTACCCACAGGAGCGTGCGGGCCTCCTGGTGCTCCGCCTCCACTCCCCCGCTGCTGACGAGTCTCCTCCGACCGACATCGACAAGCTCCAGTGCCTCATCTGTTCATGTTCGCATCAAGGACCTCCTACAGCAATTCGAAGAAGAGCAGGGGTCGTTTTGCGAAGCCGTGACTCAGTTGAATAGTGCCGTTAAGGACCTATTTGCTGGAAATCGGCTAAAACTTTGGAAATTCATAGTAAATCGTAGAAAATTTGTAAAATAGTAAATGAGGACTTTTTGGAATCCTTGTGAAATTATATATGCATTAGATCTATAATATGACATGTTTTAGTTCCAATATTTTGTGGTAAAAATAGATTTGTGAAGTAAGGTTGTAATGCTAGTTGAATTTGTTATTTTCCATAACTGCCGATCTTGGGCTCCAAATGAAGTGAAATTTTTGTGGCATGCTACTCATGTGATAGTTGATGTGTGGTAAAAGTTTCATGAGTATTGGATGAAGTATGAGTGAGTTATTGGTTTATCTTGCTCTCACATGATTTCTTGCTTTAGCAACTTGTCTTTTTCATAGAGGTTGCTATACATATTCAAATGGAGTGAAATTTGTATAGTAGACTATTGAGAGGATATGTGAGCCACTGTAATGTTTGTAGAATTTATTGTATATTTTGGTATATGTTCATTAAGTCACCTTGTTATCTAAAATAAATTAAGAAATGCATTAAAAGAATTTATTTGGTCATGGACACTAGGTTTTCTTGTGTTCTTTAGTCATGTGTGACATGTTGGTAAAGTTAGTTTTTCCTAATTATGTGGTTGCAACATAAGTTAATAATTATTTTCTTGCCGATGTGGTTTATGGACAGATCTAGGAACTTAGCAAAATTCTTCATAATAATGTGATTTGTTGTGAAACATGTTTATATAAAAGTTGTAGATAATTCATGTATCTAGCTACTATTAACATTTGGTGATATTTGGCCTTGTGGTTTGTGAGTTATGCCTGTTTAAAGTTGGGTTCCAGAAATGGCTGCTCTCTGTTTTGTATGAACTAGTTTCTGTAAAGGAATAATTTCGACCTACTTAATATGGGAATCATGCTGTGATGGTTATATATGAAATGTGGATAATTTCATAAGCTTTCCAAAATGTCTTCTTGCAAGTCATTTGGATTTGTGTAACTCCAGTTATAGCTAAATCTTGTAGCTGCTGTTTGCATGTCCAGAAATTGGCAGATTCCAATTATAGTGTTTGCTTGTATATTGTTAAGTGTGACTTATGCCTTGAATGATGACTGAGTGAGAGCACCTGAGAGCTTGGGAAACTTGTGTCATGCTTGGTGTTGTCGTCTTCTTTGCCATCTTAGCATGATAGATTGTGTGATGTTTAAGTTAAGTATCGCAAAGTACTTAAGTGTGTTAGTGTAAACTATGCTTATCTTGCTTGCTATTTTGTGATGCGTCTCATGGTACTATTCTTCATATTTATGTACTTGCATATTGCATCTCATCTAGGTACGCTAGATGCACCACGTGAAGGATGAGATGTTGGAGCCAAACCCGAAGACAACATTTGATGGATCTATCCCGAAGATGGAAGGACTAAGCAAGTGCTAGGACCTGAGATGTCACCAGGACGGTGTAAGCTAAATGAACTGACTTGTGTTGGATCACAAGCAAGCCCTAGACCATTCTAAGCCTCCCATGTTTTTACAAATATCTTGAGTATCTTTTATTGTTGATGATGCATTAAGTATAGGGATTGGTTGGAACCAATTGTTGCATTATATCCTTACCTTATCTAGATAAAATCCTGTGAATCCTAATTAAGTGTAGGATCGAATGATGCTTAGCTATGCATAGACCAGTAGAAGTCAGGTGATTTCCTATCACCTGCGAGATGTAGGATGAGCTCTGGTCTCGGTTGGCTATATTGCTATCATAAAAAAGAACCATGTGTTAATAATGAAAAGAGACCGGACGGGATGACGGTAGTGCAGCAACAAGGCATGGAGGTCTTGGGTGTGAATCTATCCCCATCTATGTCGTTTAAGGACTGATATGCTGTACGTCCTCATGTCATGTTGAACGCAGCCTAACACTTAGCTGGCCGGAGAAGTCGTTCTGACCGCGAAGCCTAGTAGCTCAACTCAGGCCAGGGTCGCGAGCAGTGGCGTGCATTCTGGAGGTAGTAAGGATGTGCGGAGAGCCATTGGCATAAGCCCAAGGCAGGTTAGAGTCCCAAACAACCTTGGCAGAGTGGTTCTCTGAGAATGTCGATCTGTTTGGACCACTCTGAGAATGTCGATCTATTCGGACTTGCGACTCCTGAATCATACCAAAGGTGACTCGTTTGCGACCCTGATGGGGGAAGCAGGGTTTGTGTTTAGGAATACCCCTCTAGCTGGATAGGAATCGATTCGAATCACCGTCTCACCCGGATAGTGAGAACTTGACTGAGCAGCGGCAACGTAGATTCACTAAATTTAAAGATATGGTTAAATGATGATGATGATGATGATAATGACAATGAGCCATGAAATACCTGATATGGTTATTATTGTTTGCAACTTAATCAAGTGATTGATTAGTACAGGTGCTAATATAGATGGTAGGTAATGGCTAAAAGTCACTACTAGTACCGGCGAATAATGCTAATGGTTACTCAAGCTTTTATGCAAAAAGGTTGTCCAGCCAGATCCACTAAATTAAGCTATGCATGATCCTTGGTGTCATTTGTTTTGGTTTCCGATGGGTAAGTCTGGCTGAGTACATTCGAGTACTTAGAGTTTATCCCACCATGTTGTAGGTGGAGTTTTCAGCCTGCTAAAGATGGTGGATAACCGCTGGTGGGCTCGGTGATTCTATAGTTACTTCTCATCTATATGCTTTTGTTGGATGATGTCACTTATGCTAGCAATATATTTGGAACTTATATTAATGTAATCAATTGAAAGCTATGTTGTTTTCACTAAGCGGTTTTGAAACCCAAACTTGTACTTTTATTTGTGAATCCATTTGTAATATTATTTCCGCTGCTACCCTGTGTATGTGATGTGTATTTGCTTAATCACGCGATCTTGGTTGTGATGTTGATTTACCGAGGTCTTCCAGGACACTTGGTGGACTACCGGGTTTATATGAGTGAAAGTATGTGTGTGTCAATGTGTTAGCGGGGACAACCGTACTTGATCTTATATAAATTGGGCGGTTCTGTTACAGCTGGTATCAGAGCAAGATTAAGCATAATACTGTCATGTACATTGTTTTAAAAATAAAGTTTTGGTTTTAAAAAGCCTATTTTAACTAAAACTTTAGCTACAGGTAAATTTGTCAAAACTAATTTGCAAAACTATGCTAGCGACATCCTCTTTTATGCCCAGTTAAGGACTATTAGGTGGCTATTTAAGTACTAACATGGGGGTTTTACTTTTGTCGTCCATACGGCGTGCTATTGTATGGATGACATTCGCTTGAATGGTAATGTATGGATCAATTGCCTCTACGCCTAGGTAAGTGTGAGTTGTGAGAGCATGACCGTCCAACTGTCGATCTAGGGGAGAGTTAGCTATTGTTACTGGAATATTTACATGTTACACCCATGTATATATGAAGGTACTTAATTGCGGGTATATTTATCGGGTAGCTATGAATATCGAAGTATATACATCTGGGGATGTATATATGGAGAGTATCTTAGTTTACTGCTTTCCTTGTGTGCTTATTTATCTCTGTGGGAATGGGCTACAATGAATTTGCCTGCAGGTACGCTAACCACGAATGCGTAGATTGAATGTAGCTGACGACTAGCTATATATCGAGAGAGTACGTGTTATGCCACCGACATAGAACGTGATTGCCACCTTAGGCTGGCAATTTCGTGAGGACGAATAGGACGAGCATGCATCATGATTATGCTTGTGCATAAATATGCTTCCATTCTTTTGTTCTAGTACTAAGTAACTTGTGATCGATGTGTTGCAGTATCTTCCTTGTGTGGAGTTAAACAAGAATGCCTTGTTTTATGTGCTTGAATAGGAAGTGCTTGAGAAAAGTGTGTGCTTAGCCTTGCTAGAAATAATTGTGGTTACATGCTTAAACCTATAATGTCCTCTAGTTCAGCCATGTGGTGGGTATGTTGCTCTAACAAGCTTTTGCAATTGCTTTAGGCCTCACTTAAGTACTTGTGATTCTTATGACAAAAATTGATTTATTGTTGGTCTAAGGTAACAATGTTTAGAGCTGCTAGAATAACATGTTTGTGTGCTCTCTTGTTAAGTAGAGCAAAGGCAAGTTTTGTTTTGCTTGTGGGACGTTGGCTGCTAGAACAGTTCTGTAGTAGTGATGTTTTCGTGGTCATAACAGTGTTTTCTATAGTTATGGAGAGTACCAAAGTCGTAGCTAACTTTCGTATCTTGCTTGTCCTAAAATTTCATGACCCCAGGCCTTATGGTTTAGGAGTTATGAATTTTAGAAGTTTGTTGTCAGGTTTTGCTTATGTTCTGAACAGATCTGAATATTTGGTTTGTTTTACCTATGTGCATACAGAATTATTTCTTGGAAATAGTAGAAGAAGTATAGTAATTTTTCTGAGCTTTCCAAAATGTCTAATAGCACTGCTTTTGGTGATCTAAATCTCCAGTTATGAGCTTGCAAAATGGAATGATAGAATCTGTCTAAATCTCGGCAGAGATGTCTCCTTTGTCTTGTTTGGTCTTGTTAGCTATAGGATCATCTTAATATGATAATAAGAAAGTTATAGACAACTTAATAAGCTTTACCTAGAGTCTACAATCACCTTTGTTCGATGCCTGCAACTTTAGTTATGCCTGAAACATGTGCCTACTATACTGTTGTTCAGTTTTCTGTGCATATACTAAGTGGATGCTTTAGCTTGCTTTGGTTTTGGGCCAAGCTTGTAGTTAAATCTTGTCTGGTAAATGCTTGTTATGTGTGTGAGCCTTGTGCTTAGTATTTATGCTTAAGCTAATTTGATTGAATCTCTCAAATGCTTGCTGGAAACTATGATGTGGTATGTATGCTTGTTATCTAATTAGTGCCATAGTTTGTCACCTCGTTTGTCCTAGGTAAGCATATGAGTGTTAAATAGCTTTATCCTAGAACAACGCTCAAGTTATGTAATCGCACGGTTGTTGTCTCCAATTAGGTTCTCTCTTGGGAGCCTGAGCCTGTACACGTGGTTGCTAGCCCTTGAATGTTATGCTACGAAGACCTTTATCCATGCCTTGCTTATCTTTAGGCCCTAGTTTAGTTCCCTTGAATGCTTGCATGTGTCGTGGTTGTTCCGCTCCTGTGTGGGAGGACCTTGCTCAAAATCCTTGCCGGCCCTCATTGTTCCTTCTTCTACAGATGATCCGGTGCAACGCTAATCGCTATCTACCCTGGCTTTGGAACCTTTTCCTCATAGATCATATCATTGCTTTATCAACTAAATCCCTAGTCAGTACAATGGCTTTGTCCCTTGAATCTCATGTATTTTGTCTCCAACTCTTTCAAGTCTCTAGATGTTTATCAGTATTGATCTCATGTTGCTGCTCGACAAGACCAAATCTCATGTTAATCTTTATCTGGTAATCACTTGGGTGGACACAAGACATATATGGAAATTAGCAAGAGTCGCCTACTCAGTTGTCGTCGGCAATTAGGCTATGTTCTCTTGCGCTGTGTTTTGATCTTCAGATCACCTCCTTGTTGACTCCGAACCTTGTGACTACCATTATTTGCTATCCCTCCTTCTCATGGTGCTTGCTCCTATGGAACCCAATTTGTGCCACATGAGATTTCTTGTGGGTTGTATGTTCATTAATGGTGCCACGATTAGCGATCTACGGTGCCACGACAAAACTGAGGGCATCCCGTGGACTGCAGCCACAAGGTTGTGCTGCTCGGCATGTGCTGGTATCGAGGTTCCTAGTCATGATCCATTGTAGAACTACACCGATGTGTTATTTTCATGTGAGCTCTTCCTTGGTTATCTCTCCTTATCTTGTCTAGAGATCTATATGTTGAACCAGATGCAATAGGACTTCCTTCTAGAGACGTCCAAAGGATAACCTTTGAAGAACAGGTCACCGACATAAACATTAACTGACTGCAAGAGGTGGTAAACAAGCGACTCTACCTAACTGTCCCTGTAATGACGTCGATCATCTGATGAGCAACTTATGTCATCCATGTTGGATCAGAAAGGTATCCAACACTTAATGTTGGACAAGTTATCAATCTAATGATAATGGATGGTGATATCATGTGGTGTAATAGGTCATCAGGTGCTCATGAACCTCCCATTCAAGTTCTTGATCTGTAGGTGCATGATGGTCATACAGTTGAAATCAACCATCTCTAGTGTGACTCCTTATCTGCAGACTTCGATGGCGACCATCTGTTTGTGCCTCGATTGCAATTATTGTTGTGGTCAAGAGTAAGAATTTGGAACTTTGAGTGTTGAGAGACAACTGATTAGTTACTAGTCGGAAGCTTAACCTCCAGCTAGGTGACAACTTTTTGTTAATTACGAAGGCTATGTCTTGTAGAGCAATGTTAAGCAATGTAATAGTAAGCCGTTTAGTAATGCAGCTACTACTTTGTTTTCCAAAACATGTGCTATCAAGTCAATTCCATCTTGGACAATCACACAGATAGTACAAGACGTTGTATCGGCTATGTAGGAGCTAGCAAAAGCACATCCCTAGTTTCGATTAGCATCATTGTGCCCTAGGTACCACAAACAGGTTTGTTCAAGGCTCTATTGGATGAAGTGCTAGAGAATATTCAGAAATGGTTCCTTATCTATATAGGGATGCCCTCCATGTGGAGTAATGCTTTGCGCCCTATGAAAATAGCCCACAAGTCTAATGCTTGTGCATTGTCAAGTTGGTGTCTAGATCAACGGCGGAAATTGTTACCTAAGAAACATGTCAGGAAGACTATAGCCTCCATCTTCGGCTAGAGAAAGGCTGCTACTGCTATGAGAAAGGTTAGAGAGTGCAAAACACACACCTCAATGTGTGAAGCAAAGAAAAGGGAGAACACGAAATCTGTCCAGATTTTGTGGCACTAAACCGGTTATCTTCAAGCTAGCGATTAGTGACTCAAACGAAATTGGATTGACCCCAAACTTGGTGATCTCATTCCTTGCTTAGGACCCTTCAATGTCTTAAGTTGGCTTGAGTATTGGTTGAGTAAAACATCGGACTTGAGAGATATCTTGTCGGTTTGGTTTGCTGCCATTTCAGAACAGAGCAGTTTTGGTAGATGAATTGTTTGGATGGTCAAACGGTGTCCGGTTGAGTTGAATTTTGGTGAGTAGTTAGAAGACCCATGGATCTACATGCCCACCAAAATTTGTGCATATTGGAGCAGTAGTTTGTGAGATATGAATAGAAAACAAAAGAGTATAGAATCTACAATTTCGCTGTGACTGCGATCATCCTTTGCATTAGACGGTTGTGTTTGTAATTCATGCCAAGAAATTACAACTTGTAGGTGTATTGCTATTAGACAACCCTCCATACCCTTGAGAAGATTAATTGCACCCCTATGTGCCTTGCTTTTGCCCTCTTAGATCAGCAATGCATGAGCAGTCAAGGTGTTCTAGAAGTCAAATTGTGCCCTTGCAATTCGAAAGTAATTGGAAAGGTGTCAAACCATAGATTTTTGGATTATGGTTTTTGAGATATTGATTGGCCTAAGAATGGAAGCCTCAATGTCAAATATAGTTTAAGAAAGCTGGTTTTGCTACGATGCAAGTAAACCCAACTTGCTGTGCAACTGCACCACGAAGGCAAATTGTACTTAACCTGCTTGGTAGTGAACTAGTCCCTAATTTTGTGATTACTTGTAACTTATGTTGCCCTCCAAGCCTCGCTAACATCCCTCTGCATCAATGGTTCTCCAATGCTGACATGCCTAAGGTGTCTTCCATGTGTTTTACCCAAGGGGTTGCCTCAGATACAACTCAGATAACTATTGCCGCTTGGATACGAGAATTCCCTTAAATTATGGTTGTTGAAAATGCTGAGTCAACAGAGTCAGCTATCACATTCACCACTCACTCAACTGACTCAGGTAATACAATATTGTTATCAGAGAAAGAGCACTACACACATGGAACATTATGTAGCTTTCCATCAGTTGACATATGAGTGATTGCACCGCTACAACCAGTTTGGATATTGGTTAGCTAACTTCTCATACCCTTAAAGGATGTTTACCCCGTCTATGATCACATCCTTTATGAGAAGTTGTGCTCAAGCCACTTTAGTAGAGAACTGCTTTTTAGACCTTAGGAGCCAATATAACACTGTTGTAAAGAATATCCGTCAACCGACTGCAATCTAGTGCAAAGTCCATAAGTTCTGTGCTTTATCCACTAAGGAAGTAGATGTTACAAGTATTTAGTCTACGCTTGTATCACTCTTCATACATCGAGGACGAAGTACGTAGGACAATGCTATCTTGGATTCCTTCCAATGTAATAATGCTTTATGGACGCCAACGAAGGAAATTCTTCAGACAACAGCTTACAATGAAGAGCAAGTATCAAAAAGTGTTGTGACCAAATTAGCCTCTCTGATACTTTGAAGTTAAGTAGCCTAATGCTATCACTGATGTTGAAAACTGGATGACAAGTTTCTCTTCCCTTAAAAGTCTTTCGCACCGAATCTCAGGATGCGATTCCTTTAAGGGGGGAGGGCTGTAACACCCTAGGTGTTTGTCACCAGTTAAACAGTGGGTTTGAGCTCAAACATGATAGATTGAGTGACGATGAAGATGTCAAGGTCAAACCTTTGGAAATGAGCCCCAACCTAAACTCGGATATTGCACCCTTGCTTTACATATAGGCCCTTTTTTGGATATATGCTTGGCTAGTGTTATTGGAATATATTCATGTGTCTCACATCAATATCCATCTATATTGATCACTGGAAAAGTTTCGTGAAGTTTGGAATCAAGAAGTCACATGAAATGACAAGTTATGTTCTCGCCTGAATTGCTTTATTAGGTGGATGAGAACATGTGATGACAAACAAACATTGCAACCTTGATCAAACAACTCTACCTACACTCATGAACAAAAGTCATGAAAGGTTCACGTTGGGAAAATCTCAAGAAAATGCATCAATTGGTCTAAAACTCAGATTTAAGTTTTACCGCGATGCTACTTTGACCCGTGTTGACCAATTGCTTACAGTGCTTGCATGGAGTTACACCTTAAATAAAAGTTGAAGTTTGAGTGGAGTAGAACAAACTTTGTTTTTGGAACAAGAGTCAGATCAACTTGGAACTAAGTCAAACCGAGGCTCAAACTTTGAATCAGCAGCTGTTTTCAGCACTTGAAATTTGGCTAAGTCATGGATGACTGAATGCATGATTTCAGTTTTCGTGTACCCCACTTTGGAACCTTGTATCTCCCAAACTAGGCCTAATTAGACTTTGAAGCTTTAATAAAAGTTGGAGCTGGTATGCAGATCTATAACTTTTATTAATAGAGCTTTTGCTAACTCGTCGTGGTTTAGGAGTTACAGAGGCACGATGTATGGGTCTTAGTGGTATATTTGAGGTAGAATTGAAAATTTGAATTCGATGAACAGCGTCCGACCATGCACAGAATGCTCGCGCCGCGTGGCCTCCCGTGCCTGCACCGCTCGCCACCTCGCCGTCGCGTGTTGTTTGGAGAAGCCGAGCCTGCCCCCTGCTCTCTCCATCCACTCTCTCCCTCTCCCTTTCCCCTTCCATTCTCCTGCTCTCTCCAGTCGGCACCATGCCGCTCGCCATGGCTAGCCACAGCCGAGCTCCGGCCTCACCGCTCTTGCTACCGTCCGTTGCTCCTCCGACCCAGTCATCACCACTATCAGCGTCGACACCCCGTCCTCCACCCGGCTTGTCGCTTCTCCAAGCTCCAGCGCCATCATCCATAGTTGTCATCGTGGCCACAGCCCCGACCCGCCGTGCTCATGTGGCTAGGCCACTACGGGCCACCTCGGGCCAAGCCGAGGCTACCCACGGGAGCGTGCGGGCCTCCTAGTGCTCCGCCTCCACTCCCCCACCGCCGACGAGTCTCCTCCGGCCGACATCGACAAGCTCCAGTGCCTCCTCTGTTCATGTTCACGTCAAGGACCTCCTACAGCAATTCGAAGAAGAGCAGGGGTCGTTTTGCGAAGCCCTGACTCAGTTGAATAGTGCCGTTAAGGACCTATTTGCTGGAAATCGGCTGAAACTTTGGAAATTCATAGTAAATCGAAGAAAATTTGTAAAATGGTAAATGAGGACTTTTTGGAATCCTTGTGAAATTCTATATGCATTAGATCTATAATATGGTATGTTTTAGTTTCAATATTTTGCGGTAAAAATAGATTTGTACAGTAAGGTTGTAATGCTAGTTGAATTTGTTATTTTCCATAACTGCCGATCTAGGGCTCCAAATGAAGTGAAATTTTTGTGGCATGCTACTTATGTGATAGTTGATGTGTGGTAAAAATTTCATGAGTATTGGATGAAGTATGCGTGAGTTATTGATTTATCTTGCTCTCACATGATTTCTTGCTTTAGCAACTTATCTTTTTCATAGAGGTTGCTATACATATTCAAATGGTGTGAAATTTGTACAGTAGACTATTGAGAGGATTTGTGAGAGACTGTAAGTTTTGTAGAATTTATTGTATATTTTTGGTATATGTTCATTAAGTCACCTTGTTATCTAAAATAAATTAAGAAATGCATTAAAAGAATTTATTTGGTCATGGACACTAGGTTTTCTGGTGTTCTTTACTAATGTGTGACATGTTGGTAAAGTTAGTTTTGCCTAATTATGTGTTTGCAACATAAGTTAATAATTATTTTCTTGCCGATGTGGTTTATGGACAGATCTAGGAACTTAGCAAAGTTCTTCATGATAATGTGCTTTGTTGTGAAACTTGTTTATCTAAAAGTTGTAGATAATTCATGTATCTAGCTGCTGTTAAAATTTGGTGGTATTTGGCCTTGTGATTTGTGAGTTATGCCTGTTTAAAGTTGGTTCTAGAAATGGCTGCTCTCTGTTTTGTATGAACTAGTTTCTGTAAAGGTATAATTTCGACCTACTTAACATAGGAATCATGCTATGATGGTTATATATGAAATGTAGATAATTTCATAAGCTTTCCAAAATGTCTTCTGGCAAGTCATTTGGATTTGTGTAACTCCAGTTATAGCTAAATCTTGTAGCTACTGTTTGCATGTCCAGAAATTGGCAGATTCCAATTATAGTGTTTGCTTGTATATTGTTAAGTGTGACTTATGCCTTGAATGATAACTGAGTTAGAGCACCTGAGATCTTGGGAAACTTGTGTCATGCTTGGTGTTGTCGTCTTCTTTGCCATCTTAGCATGATAGATTGTGTGATGTTTAAGTTAAGCATCGCAAAGTACTTAAGTGTGTTAGTGTAAACTATGCTTGTCTTGCTTGCTATTTTGTGATGCGTCTCATGGTACTATTCTTCATATTTATGTACTTGCATATTGCATCTCATCTAGGTACGCTAAATGCACCATGTGAAGGATGAGATGTTGGAGCCAAACCCGAAGACAGCATTTGATGGATCTATCCCAAAGATGGAAGGACTAAGCAAGTGCTAGGACCTGAGATGTCACCAGGATGGTGCAAGCTAACTGAACTGACTTATATCGGATCACAGGCAAGCCCTAGAGCGTTCTAAGCCTCCCATGTTTTTTCAAATATCTTGAGTATCTTTTATTGTTGATGATGCATTAAGTATATGGATTGGTTGGAACCAATTGTTGCATTATATCCTTACCTTGTCCAGATAAAATCTGTGAATCCTAATTAAGTGTAGGATCGAATGATGCTTAGCTATGCATAGACTGGTAGAAGTTGGGTGATTTCCTGTCACCTGCGAGATGTAGGATAAGCTCTGGTCACGGTTGGCTATATTGCTATCATGAAAAAGAACCATGTGTTAATAATGAAAAGAGACTGGACGGGATGATAGTAGTGCAGCAACAAGGCATGGAGGTCTTGGGTGTGAATCTATCCCCGTCTGTGTCGTTTAAGGACTGATACGCTGTACGTCCTCATGTCATGTTGAACACAGCCTAGCACTTAGCTGGCTGGATAAGTCGTTCCGACCGTGAAGCCTAGTAGCTCGACTCAGGCCGGGGACGCGAGCAGTGGCGTGCATTCTGAAGGTAGTAAGGATGTGCGAAGAGCCATTGGCATAAGCCCAAGGCGGGTTAGAGTCCCGAACAACCTTGGCAGAGTGGTTGTCTAAGAATGTTGATCTGTTCGGACTTGCGACTCCTGAATCGTACCAAAGGTGACTCGTTTGCGACCCTAACGGGGGAAGCAGGGTTTGTGTTTAGGAATACCCCTCCAGCTGGATAGGAATCGATTCAAATCGCCATCTCTCCCGGATAGTGAGAACTTGACTGAGCAGTGGCAATGTAGATTCACTAAATTTAAAGATATGGTTAAATGATGATGATGATGATGATAATGACAATGAGCCATGAAATACCTGATATGGTTATTATTGTTTGCAACTTAATCAAGTGATTGATTAGTACAGGTGCTAATATAGATGGTAGGTAATGGTTAAAAGTCACTGCTAGTATAGGCGAATAATGCTAATGGTTACTCAAGCTTTTATGCAAAAAGGTTGTCCAGCCAGATCCACTAAATTAGGCTATGCATGATCCTTGGTGTCATTTGTTTTGGTTTCCGACGGGTAAGTCTGGCTGAGTACATTCTAGTACTTAGGGTTTATCCCACCATGTTGCAGGTGGAGTTCTCGGCCTGCTGAAGATGGTGGATAACCGCCGGTGGGCTCGGTGATTCTATAGTTACTTCTCATCTATATGCTTTTGTCGGATGATGTCACTTATGCTAGCAATATATTTGGAACTTATATTAATGTAATCAATTGAAAGCTATGTTGTTTTCACTAAGCGGTTTTGAAACCCAAACTCGTACTTTTATTTGTGAACCCATTTGTAATATTATTTCCGCTGCAACCCTATGTATGTGATGTGTATTTGCTTAATCACGTGATCTTGGTTGTGATGTTGATTTATCGAGGTCTTCCGGGACACTCGGCGGACTACCAGGTTTATATGAGTGAAAGTATGTGTGTGTCAACGTGTTAGCGGGGACAACCGTACTTGATCTTGTATAAATTGGGTGGTTCTGTTATATAATAGCCCTTAACTGGGCATAAAGGATGATGTCGCTAGCATAGTTTTGCAAATAAGTTTTGAAAATTTTGCCTATAGCTAAAGTTTTAGTCAAAATAGGATTTTTAAAACCAAAACTTTGTTTTTAAAACTATGTACATGATAGTATTATGATTAATCTTGCTCTGATGCCAGCTGTAACAGAACTGCCCAATTTATACAAGATCAAGTATGGCTGTCCCCGTTTAGCATGTTGAAGCGCACATACTTTCACTTATATAAACCCGGTAGTCGACCGAGTGTCACAAAGGACCTTGGTAAATCAACATCACAACCAAGATCGCTTGATTAAGCAAATACACATCACATACACAGAGTTGCAGCAAAAATAATATTACAAATGGGTTCACCAATAATAGTACAAGTTTGGGTTTCAAAACTGCTTAGTGAAAACAACATAGCTTTCAAATGATTACATTAATATAAGTTCCAAATACATTGCTAGCATAAGTGACATCCTCAGACAAAAGCATATAGATGAGAAGTAAATATAGAATCACCGAGCCCACCGGCGGTTAGCCACCATCTTCAACAGGTCGAGAACTTCACCTACAACATGGTGGGATAAACCCTGAGTACTCGAATGTACTCAGCTAGACTTACCCATCATAAACCAGAAATAAAGTAACACCAAGGATTATGCAAGGCTTTATCAGTGGATCTTGCTGGACAACCTCTTTGCATAAAAGCTTGAGTAATCATTAGCATTATTAACTTGTACTAGTAATGACTTTTAGCCATTTCCTACCATCTATATTAGCACCTGTACTAATCAACCACTTGATTAAGTTGTAAACAATAATAACCATATCAGGTATTTCATGGCTCATTATCATCATCATCATCATTTAACCATATCTTTAAATTTAGTGTATCTATATTGTCGCTGCTCAGTCAAGTTCTCACTATCTGGGAGAGACAACGATTTGAATCGATTCCTATCTAGCTGGAGGGGTATTCCTAACACAAACCCTGATTCCCCCATCAGGGTCGTAATCAAGTCACCTTTGGTACAACTCTGGAGTTGCGGGTTCGGATAGCGTCGCATCCTCAAGGTTGACACTCTGCCAGGAAGTGCATGACTTTTAAACACCTGACCCCTTGGACTCACACCAATGTCCCCAAACACATCCTTATTGCCTCTATAATGCACACGATCCCCCGGTTCCTGGCCCGAGTTGAACTACTAGGCTTCGCGGTCGGAATGACTTATCCGGCCAGCTAAGTGTTAGGCTACGTTCAACATGACATGAGGACGTACAATGAATCGGTCCTTAAACGACACAGACGGGGATAGATTCACACCCAAGAACTCCATGCCTTGTTGTTGCACTATCGTCATCCCATCCGGTCTCTTTTCATTATTAACACATGGTTCTTTTCTACGATAGTAAATATAGCCAACCGTGACCAGAGCTCATCCTACATCTCACAGGTGACAGGAAATCACCCAACTTCTACCGGTCTAAGCATAGCTAAGCATCATTTGATCCTACACTTAATTAGGATTCATACGATTTTATTTGGACAAGGTAAGGATATAATGCAACAATTGGTTCCAACCAATTCCTATACTTAATGCATCATCAACAATAAAAGATACTCAAAATATTTTTAAAAATATGGGAGACTTAGAATGCTTCAGGGCTTGCCTAGGATCCAACACTAGGTTAGTGTTTGTTAGATGACACTCGCTTGGTGAGTATCTCCCATCCTTGCACTTGTCCAGTCCTTCCATCTTCGGGATAGTTCCACCATACCCCGTCTTCGGGTTTGGCTCCAACATCACATCCTTCATGTGGTTCATCTAGCGTATCTAGATGAGATGCAAGATGCAAGTGCATGAATATGAAGAATGGAAATATGAGATGCATCACATAATAGCATTCAAGGCAAACATAAGACCATGCAAGACATAGGCACCTAGAGTTATTTAACTAAACATCACACAACCTATTATAAAGGGATAGTAAACATATTAGGCATAGCACACAAGTGAACTTCAGTTCAAACATTGCATACATGCATTAATCAAGAACTAGCCAACATGTTTAGCCAAAACAAGAGCAAGCTAAGGCAATCACCTAGCACATGTATAGAAATCTAGACAACAGTACAATAGTTATTATTTTATCCATAACTAGAGATATAAGCATCCAACAAGGGTGACCCTAGACTTTCTAGAAAGCTAATGAAATTGCCTACAACATTGTTATTATCACCAAAATCTGATTCCAAAGCTAACTAGGTCAACCATGCCAATGTTTTAGATCTACATAGAACTAGGACATAAAAGTAGTAGTAGTTTGAAAATGGCGTAACTAGAGTTACAGACATCAAACAAGCATGAACCTTAACTTTATAGAAAGCTTATTAAATTATCTAAAACATGCTTATTAACATCGCAAGGTTATTCCTCCATTAACAAGGTCAATCAAGCACAATTGAGCACCTTTGTCCAGACTTGGATAGATTCTGCCATGCAACTTCACAAGCTTATAACTAGAGTTGTACTAATCCAAAATACATGTAACAAGACAATATGGAAATATTATGAAATTTTCTACAATTCATATTTAATCATTTCAGCATGATTCCCAAGTTAAAAGGGCCAAACAGTCACATTTATCAAATCTGGTCCAGAAATTCTAAAGAAAAGGAATATAAATCTTGCATCAGGGACCCTATAGTTTTTAGAAATTAAACAATAACAAAAAGATCCTTTTAGGTACTGTTCAATTGAGTCATGGATTCCTCACTTAACCCCCTGGAGAATGTCATATTCATGCACGTGGTCCTCCTTCCTCACGACGGCAGCATAGGGAGGTCGGCCGGCTCATGGCTCCGGCGGCTGTGGTCGTCGATGGCGGCGGTGGAGTGGCAGGGAGGACTAGGGGCCCGTGCGGACACACAGGGCTGCCCAGCTCGGCCCGAGGCGGCTTGTGGCAGTGCGGCCATGGCAGCAAGCGGCGGTGATGGTAGCGGCTCCGACAACCGGGCTGCTCCGGTGGTTTCTGTCTCAGCGGAGGTGCGCCGGTCGTAGAGGAGGAAGAGGCGGAGGTGGTGGTTCATGCGGTGGGTCACGAGGGGGCTCGGAGGCAGCGGGGATGCAGTAGCGGCAAGCTTGGCTAGCCGGCCATGGTAGACGTGGCCGCGCGCGGTGTCACAGTGCGAGAGAGCGAGGAAGGGCGAGTGAGGTAGGCATGGAGACACTTGGGCGCTCTATTTTGGAGTAGTAGGGCGCGAGGCAGCACGTGGCATGGAGGTCAGACGTGCGTCGGCCATGGTGGGGGCACGCTCGGTGCATGGCCGCCATAAAGACATTCTGACGAACACGCGGTGGGCGATGGTGAGGGTGAGGTGGGGAGCCGATTTGGGCCATAACAGGTGTGAATTGGACCTTGGGCCTAAAATCAAGTTTGAAGCCCACGAACTGCTCTTCATTTTGCATTTAGAGACCATGATCATTAGAGCTCTCCATTAGTGGTTAATTAAGCCCCAAGTTGATAGTGTTAATGATTTGACGAGGTTTAAGCCTTGCTCTACTTGTGCTCGAATTACTTGGTCCAAACATGGTCAAACTTATCCCAACCTTTTGTATGCTCTTCTCCAATGAATTAGCTCCAACTTCTATTTTTGGATCAAGACAAGTTTCTTAATGAAAACATGAGAACGCGACATGCCAATGTCGACGACGATGAATTCTAGACTTAGAAAAATTCTAAGTACCAAAAACAGCTGCCGAATCAAAGTTTGAGCCTCGATTTGACTTATTTCCAAGCTGATCTAGCTCTTGGTTCAAAAACAAAGTTTGTTCTACTTCACTCAAACTTCAACTTTTATTTAAGGTGCAACTCTATGCAAGCATTGTAAGTGATTGGTCAACATAGGTCAAAGTAGTATCATGGTAAAGCTTAAATCAGAGTTTTAGACCGATTGAGGCATTTTCTTAACCTTTGCTCAACACGAACCCTTCGTAACTTTTGTTGTAGAGTTCAATTAGAGTCGTTAGGGCAAGGTATCAAGGTTTGGTTGATGACCTATAATTCCATTCACTTAATAAAGCAATCCAGAAAGATGTTAACTTATCATTTCATGTGACTTCTTGATTCCAAACTTTATGAAACTTTTCTACTGGTCAAGATGGATGCATGTTGATGTAATGTACATGGAATAAGCATGGTTAACATTACTCTTTCATAATCTTAACAAGGGTCCACATGGAAGTAGGGTGTGTTGTCCAAATTTAAGTTGGAGCTCACTCATGTGGATTTGATCTTGACACCGTCATCACCACTTAACATGTCATGTTTGAGTTCAAACCCATTTCTTAACTGGTGGCAAACACCTGGGGTGTTACATCCTCAGCAGACCTCTTGCTATCCTCCATGATCTCAAACCTATGGAAAAGCAAAAATCGCACCAAAGACACAAAAGGTTTGAGACGAAGTAGGTTCTTTTCCGATCCACAGCCATGGTCTGTATATATAGCCCATGAAGGTGAGAGGATAGACTTCGCCAGGGTTATGGAATTAAAGTCAGATATGGAAATGGATCCACACTCTGAAAATTCAGGGGACAGATAACAAAGAGATAACAGATTCAGACTTATTGCTTCCCATAATCACAAAATATCATGGGATGGATATGAAAGGTTTACATTAACCAGCCATCAACCCACCAAGGCTTCTTTGGATTGAAGGGAGTCTGGATCCCCACAAGGTCGAAGGTTATCATGAACCGAGTCACATTGGCCCGTGGATAAAATTGCATCAGGAGAAGGGGAAAGACCGCCTACTTAAAAGATGCCCAACCGATTTCTCGGTGACTGGGAAACAATGGGAAAGAAAGCCACCTACTAAAAGATGCCCATTTTTTGGTGGCTGGGAAACTGTGGGAAAGAAATCTATGGTTTTCCCGATGGGCATTTGATGAAGTGAATAAGGGGAAGGTGTCCACACATTTTAGCCCTTGCAAACACTAGAACAACTATGCAATCATGGAGAGAAGACTTAGGTGATATGCACAAGAATTCTTCTAACCACTCAAGATCCTCATAGCAAGGAATTAGACCATGGAGGGTCCGATAGAGCCAGAGGCACTCGAGAAAGTAGGCAGGAGAGAAACATAACTGACTTGTTGAATTGCTCTCGCCAGAGTTGGATAGACATTTTATAGTCGGCCTAAAAGATGAATCAAGCACCCGTGAAGCAATGATGCTCTCATAAAGTTTTGAAGCATGGGCTCATAAGCTGGCAAAGATGGTAACAGACAGTAGACCCTAGATCAAGATTCTCTACTCGTGACCAAGGACCTATCAGGGGTATAGGCATGATAATTTTGGAATAAAATTACTTTTATCCCAAAATTGGGGGCATGTGTTTACACCAAAATCTGGGAAGAAGGATTGCAGGAACTTGAAAGCTCCCAAGATCATGTCATCAAGGAATCAATTGCATAAAGGTCGGTATCAGCTGATTCGAATGCAGTACTAGAATCAGCTCTCTTCAGATAGCTCCAATAGATAACGATAAAGGTTGTGGTTTGTGTCAGGAAAAAACATGTTGGACTCTACAAAAAGGGAAAGATTAGGGTCCAAGTTATCTTAAATTAGGAATGTTTTCTCTTATGCTAAAGATTGTAATGAGTCGTGCTTAAGTATGATTCATGCATAGGTTCTGGGTATAAATATTGGACCTCGGCTATTGTAAAGGACACAATCAATCAAATATAAGTTACTTTTTCGGCTCTAGCCACCCCTTAGGAGTAGGAGTAGAGTAGATCTCGACAAGTTCTTCAGCAAGTAGGGCTGCATTGGTCCAGCTGACCTCTAGTTTGTCTATAAGCACCATCATGGTTTATACTTTGGTTCATACGGCTGCATCGATCCGGTCGACCTCCACTACGAAC
Organism: Miscanthus floridulus; assembly: GCF_019320115.1. NCBI lineage: Eukaryota > Viridiplantae > Streptophyta > Magnoliopsida > Poales > Poaceae > Miscanthus > Miscanthus floridulus. Next base: position 94,667,770 of record NC_089580.1, on the reverse strand, counting down.
CTTAGTATAAGCTAGTTATCGACTCTTATCTAGTTCAAGTACGACTGCATCGATCCGGTCGACCTCCACTGCTCGAACTAGATTAAGGTCAAGTTATTGGCTTTACCTAAGAGTGGCAATCTTTGGTAGATTCATTAAGTTACTGATCTTGCTGATGTACTTATCGTCATTAGTTTGCAGCAACTTCAACCTATCCGGCCGAGATCAATTTATATCGCCCTCATATCCTTTGGGTCCATCGTTTGCTTTGTCACAACATGATACTTCTTATAATGAATGATGGGTTATGTTTTATCAGCTATTCTACTTTGATCTGGGTCACGCATAGTACGCGGTTAAGGCACATATCATCTTGGAGGGGTTTGCTGGTTAGTTAAATCTGGTCTACGGTTCACAATTATGGCTGTAACGATCCGATCGATCCCCACTGATAGCACTGTAGATTGGAGGATGCTAGTTAATAGATCTATTCTTGATTAGGTATGACCATAACTGTTTGCTATCCCTGCATGGGCTAAATAGCCGATCGCTTGTGTGTTAACGCCAACAGCATGTTTACATGATTATGTTAGATGTGGATAGACCTGTTTACTTTAAAGGTTTGATTTGTTGTCTTTTTCACGGCTACATTAATCCAGTCGAATCCCATAGTTAGAGATAGCAAGTTAGGTCTGATGAGTCCATAGGTCTGTCCATGTGAAATAGTCGATTGTTCACATGCTGTAGTTCTCTTCACCTGAATCGGCTATTTTAGCCGATTCATCTGATCCTTCACGTATATCATGTCTTTCGGAAAACCTATCAAAGTATAGATGGTTTTATGGATTCTTCGATTTTAGTTTGTTATTATCATCATAGCTGCCATCGATCCGGTCAAACCTCACTATTGATGGTAATAGATTAGATTCAGAGCATCTATAGATCCGTTTGTATTAGATAGTCGATTTGTTCGTATGTTATATCCTTTCTCGTTAGATTCATTGGCTCAATGATTTATATTAGTAATATCCACCTAGCTGATGATCTCATTTACATATACGTGTACTATACCTATCAACATAAAATCAATCGCTACCCACGAGCTTTACACTCCGTAACAGCCGATTTCTATGCGTATCGACTATTTAATCACTCTTCCCATATGGTTGCTCCCAAAGCAGCACACTTAGAACTGTCTGGTCATAGACCAGCGTGTTCCACCTTAAATTACTAATAAACTTTCTCTGCTTGTCAATTGCAGGGTCAAATTGAATGGCATGTCTCGGGAGGAATACACAGGATCGATTGTCCCTACGTTGAAGCCAAGTGGATCTCTAGCTCCATCGAGCAGACCCTTCTAGCTTGCTCGTGTGTCGATGCATTTCTATGCCAACACAGGTGTTTCTAATCAACTCTTATAGCCTAATGCATCAAATATAAAGGACTCAAGTAATATTTCATAAAACATAGGAGGTTTATAATGCTTCGGGGCTTGCCTTTCAGGAAAGAGGTGGGTCAGTGATCAGGGCACTCTAGAAGTTCATTAGTGGTCGGCTCCTCTCCTTTGAGAGCTGCGAGTTGGGGTGTCTCTTGATTGTCCTCCACCTCTTCTTTGAATTCCAGTAGGGTTACTCCTTCGAGCGATCCTATATGTATGAGCATGAAATAAGATATCATGGATGCATAGATAATGACGTGGATGATATGATATGATAAAATGCATACTCATAAGTGTCCTTAACAGCAATGTTAAAGTGATGACAAGGTAAATTTTCTTTTACTGTGTAGGTGCATATCTCCTCTCTAGTAATTAAACAAATTTCCATTTAAGTAATTTCTGGACCACAAAACAGCAGCCACTTGCTTTGATCATAACTAGAGTTATACACATCCAAACAATATGGCTATGGACTTTCTGGAAATATTATGAAATTTCCTACAACTCTCTTTTAATCATCTTAAGGTGATTCAGTAGCTATCTAGGTCAAATACTTCAATCTTTTAGATTTGTCCAGAGGACAAGCAAATCTGACAGCAGATTTCTAACAGCTATAACTCTTAAACCATTAGGCCTATGACTAAAATTTTAGGACAAGACATGGGTAAGTTATCTACAACTTTGTTATTAACAAGTTTCACAGAAAGGATCATTATCATTATGAAATTGTCACCACAACCAAAACTACACATGCAGCCATATAGATGAATTATAGAGCAATAATTAATTAGCTGCCTATAACCAATTAATTCCAAGCACAACTACTAATATCAATAGATCATATGAATGACAAGCACCCTAGAAAACATCATGGTAAAACCCCAGTAACTTATTTACGTGCATTAATTAATTTCCTTATATAATAAGGAGATTTAAAGGATAAATATTTCCAGTGCTCAATAAATTCTAAAAAAATTACAGTAGCTTACATATAACCCCAAAAGTCTACTATACAAATTTCATGCCAATTTGGTAAGAATAGTCATCTCTACAAAAATAACAAATCACATAGGCTTATTTTAGCAAAAATAGTTTAGACTAGTGAAAAGTGTCAAATAACAGATTTCATATTTTCCTTACTTTCATCCTAGCATAAGAACAATGTGTAAAAATTTGCATGATCATAAGTTATGTATTTTTACCCCAATTATTTTCACTAGAAACTAGCAATTATTTAAGATTAAATAGGAAGACCATATTCCATGTATGCCTACTACAGGTTTAGTATTTTTTCTAGCTAGAGCATGTCAACACAAGACTAACAAAATTGGAAATCACAATTTTAGCACCTCTCTAGCTCAAGTTATGTATTTTACAAGATAGAAACTATTTTAAAAGCACTTTACTAGCTTAATTTAATTCTCCTAGAAAATATCCCAAATAGTCGGTTACATATTTTTTTTATCAAAAACTACACTTCAGGATGAATCCAGTAAAACTTGGATCACCTTATTTGGACACTCCTAGCTCAAGATATAAATTTTTGAAGTTTGCATTCAAATCTATGAAAATAAATAAAGAAAACCACTCAAAAAATCTAAAATATACTACATACACTCGGTCTATACACCCATTGCGGCTAATAGCAAGGGCCTGCGGTCAACGTGATGCACGTGACAAACACACAGAGCAGGGGCGTGGCTTGATCGGTGGCAAACTCATCGATGGCGAGGTCATCGGCGGCCCCACACTCTTGCGCATCGACTGATACTGTTGGTGCAGAAAGTGACCAACACGTAAATATTTATAGTTTTGCTGTACATTGTGATCGGAGGTGGCCTAGCACTAAATGCCACAAGGTTTATACTAGTTTAGGCAATGTGCCCTACATCCAGTTTGAGTCGATCGGTGACTTTTATTCCTGAGCCTGGGTGCTCGAAGTTTGCTGTGGGGTTACAAACAAAAGGGAGAAAGATGGGAGGTACAAGAGGTTCGATCGATGTAACACCTCAGTGTTATGGTTGCACTAAAACACTTGCATCACATGAGCATGTGCATCATCATCTCATTCATAAGAATCATACCATGATGAATGTTATCATTTCATGTGTGTTTCTATTTGAATTGCTTAGTTTTATGCTAGCATTTGTGTGTGCTCATGTGTGGTCTATGCAAATGCATGTCACATGTCCTCTTAAACAACTTAGCTACACTTAGAATGTCATCACAAACAATGTTCATGTTGACCATATTGCCTAATTATGCTTCCAAGTAATAGCTTGACTTGTGTTGACCCCTAGAGCTCTTTTGTTTGACTATTTAAAAAGTATAGCTTAGATTATTTGCATGGCTGTGCACCCTTAAGCAAAGTTGTAGGAAATTTTATAAGTAACAAAAGTTATTTTATGACCATTTCATGAAAATGTGCAGAACATGCTAAAAAAGGCCCACAAATCAGTTTTGGGGCTATTTGGAGACTTAGAAATTTTCTAAGTCTGAGAACTGATTTTTAGTTTCAAGTATCGATGTTTGGAGCCTTGTATATCCCTAACTAGGCCAAACCAGCTTGAGCTCTAATTGGCAAAGTTGTAGTCCTCACTTAGTTCTCCAACTTTGTCAACTATGCCATGAGCTAGATCATCATGGTTTAGGAGATATGGAGTGAGGAACTTGCTTTGTCAGTCAGCACCGTTGAACATTGAATCAGAAATTTAGATTGGCACAGTGGTCGACTGGCCACAGGCCGCTATCGCCATGTGGCCACCACGTGCTATGGCCAGCCTGGCACCATTGCCCACTGTCGACCGCAAGGAGGCCACGTCCGTCTACCCTCTCACTCGCTCTCATTCGCTCTCTCCCTCTCGCGCGTGTCTAAGGCACCGAGAAAGCGGAGCCGCCGCCGTCGCCATTGCTCCACCAAGCCATGTACCCTCACCGTCATGTCATTGCTTGCTCTAGCTACCCCACAACTCCACCATAGTCCCCTTTAGCTTGTCCACCTCACCGTTGAGCTAGAGAGTCAAGGTAGAGGCCACATTTCTTCTTCCCCACGGCGAAGCGCCATTGCCTCCGAGAGCTCTGTCGAGCTCGCGCGCGCTCGCCACCGCATCTTGCCTCGCTCCATCTCGCCCATAGCTCTGCCTTGAGCTCCTCTATCACATCATCATCTCTTCATAGCTGCCCGACCTCTGTTGTGGCTGCATTGTCATTCCCACTACCATCTGAGGCTCACTGGAGTTGGAGCTCACCGTGGCCGACCACCACCAGAACCCTCTCACTCCCTTTTCTTTCTTCCCTCAGTTTCCCCATGAGCCCTAGAAGCTCATACCAAGCTTAGTTGCACCCTACATGGCTAGACCTCACCGGAGCACCATCGGATCCCCTCCGTCGTCTGCCATGCATGCCGCTGTCCTAGCTAGAGCTCGGTAGCGGTTAAGGGGAGGGCATAGTTAGGTGCGACTCGTTGAGGCGAGCACGCCGGTGCCCTTGGCCTCACCGGAGTCCTCACCGCTGGTGAGCAAGCACGGGTCAAACGCCGCTCCCTTGGTCTGCTCCCTCTGGCCGATGGGGCCGTTGACCCCGCGGGTCTACGCGTCTATGACCCATATTTAGGTTTTGGTGATTTAAATGCAGATTTTGATGCTATTTTGTAAAATTCATAACTAGAGTTTTAGAGGTCTAATTTTGGTGAACCAAATTTTGTGGTGTTCCTCATGAAGTGTAGTATTTAGGAAAAATATAAAATGAACACTTGTAGTAAAGTTTCTGGGAGAATTAAATTGCAACTTAAAATGTGTTTTTAAAGTTGGAATCATGCCTTGAGGTATGAAAATGAATTTTAGGAAATTTCATAAGCTTTCCAAATTGTCTTGTTGCATGTCATTTGGAAATGTAAATCTCTAGTTATGGTCAATTTACTCTTCTGTTGTATATTCCTAGTTTTGCTGAAATATGAATGATGGTGTGAATGCATTGTAGTATTGTTCTTGTTGATTGTTAGGTGCTAGGCTAACTTGAGAAAATGCTTAGGTGCAGGTGCTAGGTCCTTAACTAAAGATGAGCAATTGTATATTAGTGTCAGGGACCTAACACCGGGGTACCCTAGGAGGTGAAATCAATAACCATCGAACATTAAATACTTCTAGACGGACAAGGGCGCCGCTACGTTTCTTGCCCAAAATGATGAGAGTTTGGTTCTGCCTCGCTCGACCCCTGAGGGCTAGGCTCGGTCTCGCTCAAGGGATAAGGGCCAGCTCTGCCTCACCCGAGAGCTTAGGGATTGACTCCGCCTCGCCTGACCCCCGAGGGATGGGCTCGGTCTCGCCTGAGGGATAAGGACTAGACTCTACCTCGCCCGACATTCGAGGACGAACCTCGCCTCACTCGATGTCAAAGGAATGGTTTTGTCTTGCCTGACAACCTCTCCCCATTCCCTCATGATGATAGGTACAGGGTAGGACAAGACGTTTAGGTCAACCACGGCTTCAAGGACCATACCCTGTGCCCCGGTAGGAAAAGTACTACCAGGGAATGACGGGATGGGTGCTTTAGAACCTTCTAGGCGTAGCAGAGCCTCAATAGTGTTGTGGGCGCATGCTCTTCACCCTACAAAGTTGCAGGCGCCGCCTTCAGCCCTCAGGCATGGAACCCGACATAGACATACGACAACTACTACGGTCCAAAAAAAGACTCGTGTCCTCCACAAATGACGGATATGCTATCACCACGATATGGTCCCAAGGGAGCGGCACCCGCTTCATGGCCCCTCGAGTCCACCAGATCGGAGCACTCTCTTTAGCCTCCGGATGCCCCCTTCGATCAAAAGGTTTTGCCTACAGCGCTACTTCGGACCCCGACCCCGCGTCCCTCCGACAGGAACTCATAAGAACTAGAAGGCATGCGGGGCAAGGCTGGGCAAGGCTCATAAGTCAAAACCACTATACCAGAGTCCATACCCTGCGCGGGGCAATGCCCTGTAGCCATCCTAACATTCTACAGTGGCATCAACAGTATTGTAGGCGCTTATCATCCTTTCGCACCCACCAGAATGGACAACAAGGCTTGGTAGACGTGAACAACAAGGCTAAGTAGCGTACGCACCCTAGCCCTCTCACTTGTAAAGCCGTCCCCTTCATCTATAAAAGGGGATGCGCTTCCTCCATCAAAGGGACCGACTTTTGACAACACACAACACACACAGTCAAGCTGCTACCAAGCTCTTGGCATCCTTTCGACCCTTCCATCAGAGACTTGGGACCAGTCCCTCTCTCGATCGTTTATACCCTCTACTACAAACTATTTTTTGATGCTAATAACACGAGCAGCAACAGACTGGACATAGGGACATTTGACCTGAACCAGTATAAATCTTGTGTCCTTTAGCGCACCATCTGGGCCTAACGCGCATTACTATAAGTTTACTTGCCGGTGCTTGTACAAAACACCGACAGTTGACACGCTAGGTAGGGGACTTTGCGCGTTCCAAATCAGGCCTCGGATGGCCACCCATGCAATCAGCTGGGTCCCAAGCGCACATGTGCATTTCGGTGACCTAGATTTCATCGTTACACTGGGAGGAGAGCTAGCGCTAGCCCACACGGCCGTCCAGTCTCTCCCTTCCATCTTGAGGGCTAGCCCAGCGACTCCCTTAGACCCTAGTCATCCAAAGAGGCCCCATGCTGCATCCCCCTCTCTCCAGAAGGCCACATGCAAAGCACCCCGACAGCGTTTCTGTTTGGTCTCCGCAATGCCATGGCGATCGCTGGCCACCTTCTGGCATTACGCATGGTTTAGCCACCCATGGACAGCGAGTTTGTGGGGACAATTGAACATGATACGGAGACTCTCCATAGGCTCCTCATAGAGGAGCCAGGATCATCCTCTAGCTCTGACTCTAGCAGGGGGAGCTATCACCCTTCCGGGAATGCTTCATGGCGCAAACCCCCAAGGGGCATGTCGAAAGCATCTCCGGGGAAGAGGCTACCCCGACAAGCAACCCTGACGGTAGGTCTGGGGGGGAGGCAGTAGCCCCATCTCGCTTAAGGATGGAGCAGCTGAGAGCCCACATGCTAGAGATCATTGAGGCTAGACAAGGGCTCGTCTAGGAGTACGCGGACATCAATCGCGAGATCGAACGCCGCAAAAGCGGTGGGCGCGCCCGTGCCACAGCCCACACCGTACACCAAATGATCCTCACCGATGATGGGACCCTTCCTCACTTCGCTCGAGCAAGCCAAAACATCACCGCAGTGATGGCCTTGCTGCACGGCCTTCCAGAGGCCACGACGTCCGAGGATTATCGGGCCCACCGAGAAATTCGCACATTGCTCGAGCGTGCGGCGGCGCAGCAGGCAGAAAGGTCGTTGTCTCGATGATGCGAGCCCGACACCAGCTAGCGCACGCCCTCGGTGCACCCCACCAAGGACGCGTCCATTCACCAGACATCGCTAGGCAGCAGGAAGCATGCCACCGTCCTAGTACATCAATGTCTCGGCCATGACCACGATGTGCGCAACACCATCGATGCCCGTAGGCGCACCCATGGTGACGCAGGAGAGGCAGCCCGCCACGGCTACCATCCTCGATGTGATGGATGCTACGACAGCGACGAGGACCGAAGCCCGAGCCCTGGCCTACCAGGCCCTCAGGCCTTCGGCCGACACATCCTCAATGATGTGTTCCCACCATAGTAACCGATGCCGAGCAAATTGTACGCACCTACGAAGGGTGTTAATACTACGCTCGGCAGATTCACCTCCTGGCCTAGGTGCTCTAGATGATCCCCATCATGTGGCCCTTCGTAGTCTGGGGGCTCGACCTAGTTGGGCCACTCAAAAAGGCGCCTGGGGGCTTCACCCACCTGCTTGTCACCATAGACAAGTTTACAAAATGGATCGAAGCTCGACCGATCTCCATGATCAAATCTGAACAGGCTGTGCTGTTCTTCCTCGACATCATCCACTGCTTCGGAGTACCAAACTCCATCATCACAGACAACGGCACATAGTTCACCGGTAGGAAATTCATTCAATTCTGCGATGAACAGCACATCCGGATCGATTGGGCGGACGTCGTGCACCCCCGGATGAATGGGCAGGTTGAGCGCGTGAACGACATGCTCCTACAGGGCCTCAAGCCTAGCATCTTCAACCGATTGAACAAGTTCAGCACACGCTGGGTCGCCGAGCTCCTGGCGGTGCTCTAGAGCCTGAGGACAACTCCTAGCCGAGCCACCGGCTACACACCTTTCTTCATGGTTTACAGTTTTGAGGCCATTCTCCCAACGGACCTTGACTATGGAGCACCAAGAATTAGAGCATATGACGAACAGGGGGCCCTCCTCCCACCAAGATGCCATGGACCAGCTAGACGAAGCCCGCAACATCGCCCTCCTCCGTTCGGCCAAGTACCAGCAGGCATTGCAACAGTACCATAGCCGATGGGTGTGGGACCGAGCCTTCAACATCAGGGACCTTGTCCTCCACCTCGTCTAGAGCAACAAGGACCACCACAAGCTCTCCCTGCCCTAGGAGGGGCCATACGTCGTCACGGAAGTATCCACCTAGGCGCCTACAAGTTGAAAACCATCAATGGCGAGGTCTTCACCAATGCCTAGAACATTGAGTAGCTACGTCGTTTTTACCCTTAAATAAATGCATGTTTCTTCTTATCAATTTTTGTCTTTACAAAACCCCAATCTTTAGTGACATCCGACCCCTGCAAATTGTGAGGGGTCGAACCTCACTCGGGGGCTGATACAAGTACAAGTACGTTTATCTTGCAAACACTTTCTGTATTATCTTTGAAAACTTTATCTAAGTTTTTTGTTCTTCTTGTAAACAAGTCCTATGGACTAAGATTTTGGGAACAAATTCTGAGTACAACTGGTAGAACTACGGGAGACCCATGCCCCAGTGGCTACAACCTCTTTGCTCACCAGCGTGATTAGAATTAATTCACCTGCACTCCTAGTTTCTTACAACTTGGCCCACGAAAAGGGTTGGAGGGCACCAAAACCTCTTCTATAAGAAGAGGAAGCTGAAAAGCTGTTTGCCATAACAAAAGATGAAAATTTGTTCATTTTTGCACAAATTAACCACTTACAAAATGATTTCATCACACAAAGGACTAATGTACTCCTAAAATTGAAAGGACTGTTCACTCGAGGGCTCCCCCAAACTTATTCAGTTATAGTCTCTGCTTAGTTTTACTACATGTACTACTATGGCCGCCGTGCCAAGCTCTCCATCGACAATGTCTAGGCATGTACACGGGCCAGTTCGTCTACTGTGGCCGCCGCACCATGCTCTCCATCGGCAACATCCCACTACACTGCGGGATCTTTGAAGGCACCATCATCTGCAACGTCAAGCACCATGCTAGCGAATGCGGTGCCCCTCCACTAGGGCATTTAGGGACTACGCCATCATCATCAGCTCCAATCCCAACAATGGTGTTGGGACAGGAGGTGCTTCCCACCGAAGGAAGGCCGTAACGAATGACGGCAAGGTCAATGATGCTCGGCACCCTCCAATGCCCTCCTCCATTGGTGGCAGTGGTGCGCCCACAACAAGGGCGGCTCACAACGTCTCATCTACGTGGGATGACCTCCAGCTCAACATCATGCTCCGGATTCACAAGCAGACCTATGAGTTGTTCTCTCCCTCGCATCACCCTCTCTTACTCAGGAACCGCTGCATTTGGTGGAAAGGAAGGAGAAGTGGTGGCGGCTCAGAGGCTGGCTAGGAATGGGGTGAGACTCCTCTCCCCCTCCCTATTTAAAGAAGGGGCACAATAGTGGAGGAAAGGCAAAAGGTTTGGACAAAAAACTCTCTGCCTTCCCCTATTCAATACAAATGCGAAATCAATGCTGACAGAAATCTAAGGGGACGCACCAAAAACGACGGGACACGCCAAAAATGACGGGACGTGCTCTGATTGATGGGACACCGCCTAGTAAGTTAGAACATCACCTAGGCATGGTCTGCCACTAATGCGCCCCGGGCGCAAGAACCGAGGCATGCTCACCTGCAGGCAACTCTCCACTTCCCCAGGCAGGCCCATGGAACAACCCAACGACGAAACCTCCCTCCAAGGGGAGTCCAATGGGCCTCCTGGGTCGATCGGGTGGCCTAGGCAAAACAGCGAATGAACAACCAATTGAAAGATAAGTACCCCTATTTACTTACTTTGAGTATTAAATTCTTCACTAGGCCTCTGACCCTAGCAACGGCAGGGGCACAGACATCGCTCGGGGGCTGCCGAGGGCGCATGTTTGTTTAAACACCCTCTTAGCCCAACCCCTCCTTATGTTTGGGAAACCAAAACCATGGCGTGTGGGAATACAATCATGAGTACAACTAGACGAACCACCAGACCCTACGCCCCGATGGCTATGGTGTTTTTTTGGTTCACCAGCAAAATCGCGTTCACAATTCCTCACACTACTTGCCTTAGCTCCCGCCTTCCCGAAAGGAATTTGGAGGGGTCTGCTTATAGAACCCCCTTTGGGGGGAAGCTGACAGATCGCTTAAAAGCCAATCGTACAGCTCGGATTGCCACCGAGAGACGGAAACAAAAAATCGTGATACTTATGCAGGTTATGCTGGCCTCATCACAAACATCGGACCTGAACCTGGCATGGACATGTCTGGTAGGAGCTTCCCACGGCTCATACCACCAAGGTAACGTTACCGACCCCCGCTTTCGTTTCGATTAAGCTATATGCTAAATCCATATATCCAAACATTTCATATGCAAATCCTTGCATCTCAATGCCTCATGTCGTGTCACGAAGAGATAGCCGCCTCATTCAATATGAGCAATGCCTGACCGGGGTTCGAAGGCCGGCCCATGAAGGGCTTGAGGCCGCCTCGTGTCAAACAGAGCCAGGGGAGAAAAACCGAAATGAGCCCTAGCAGCCTTGCTCGACCCCGTTCAGAAGTGGATAGGGACATCTCGACCTTTCTCATTCGATTCTAACCTCGAGCCAGACCCATAGAATCTCCATCGAGGAGAGGCCAACGGGCCACCTGAGCCCAACAAACGGCTCGGGCATCTACCAGGTGGCGGGTTCAGAAGTAGTGGAATGCCACATGAGGGCTCTGCCAACCCCGTCAGCGAATGATGGATCCAGATTCCACATGAACATACCCAAAGAGGCAAGTGTCGTCAACTTAGCCCCTTCGACCACGGAAACCGAGGATGGGGTAGCGCATGAAAACACAGCCGACCCCTAGCAGACCCTCAAGGGCTCAGGGGCTCGAGCCACTCAATCCAAGATCGAGAGACCGAGGTTCGATGGCTGACCAGCGAAGGGTCCGGGGCCGCCTCACGTCAAACAAGAGCTAGGGGAGAAAACATAGATGAGCCTCAATGGCCTTTGCCCGACCCACATTAAGGTGAAAAGGGTCATCTCAACCTTCTTGTTCAAATCCAGCCTCTAGCCAAGCCCATAGAAATCCCATTGAGGGGGAATCTATTGGAAGGCGGGCCAAGGAGTAGCAGAACGCCACCCGAGGGCTTCGCCGACCCTGTCGCGAAGCAAACGGGATCGGATTCTATCCGAGCATCCCTGTTAGCAAGCTTATAATGCACAGTCATGCAGCAATCATCAAAGTCCTAAGGTAAGGGATATGAGTAAATACAAACGTAAGTTCGCCTCCCTCGCTCTAGTCTCTAGTAACATTCGACCCTAGCAACTACAATGGGTCAGATCTCACTCGGGGGCTGATAAAGGTATGGGAACCTCCTTTCTTTTCTTTTTGAGAAAATATTACATTTGACCTCCTCTTCGCATCAAGACCAGTGGCAAGGTTCAGTGGAATAGACTAGTAAGACCGCAAAAGGCCCACGCCCAGACAGCTATGGTAATTTTGCTCACCAGCATAATCAAGTTTCCCCTAAAAAAACCTTGGGCCCTATGGTCTTAACAAATGGAAGGGTCGATTGTCTAAATCTTTTTCATCGCAAAAAGAGAAGGTAAGATCAAAACAAACGAAATGAGACTTAAGCAACCATTTCTAGGACACAAAAGCACTAACACTTGTTCACATGTTACAAATAAGTGTTTATCAAACCAATTCCATGAACTACTTCCGCAAAGGGAGAACCTCTTCTTTCAACTTGTCCGCTAGGTTTCACGCAAGGGGAGCCACCGCCTTCTCCACTCATCTAGCTCAACGTCTTCATAGATAGGCACGAAGCCTTGGCTTATCACCCCTAGGTTGATCTCCTGAGCATAATGGGAATGGGCAACAGTGAAGGCCTTGGTGATCCCGAGGCAAAAGGTGCTCTCCTCAAGCTAGCCCATGCGCGCCGTGATACCAGCAGCACGGACCGTGAGGGAACTAGCCCCCTCCTCTTACATCACCCGCAGGTCATCACAGACCACTAGGACAGTGGAAGATAGGCGATCATACTCATCACCTTTGACTTGAAGAAGCACCCACGCCTCGGCGAAATCGGCACACAGACCGGTAGAAACTTCCTCGGCATCCAGCCGTTGGGCCACCTCGACTCCAAGATCTGCCCAGCATGCCTCAGCCTCCCAACATGCTTCGTCACGCTCTCGGATGGCCCGATCGACCACCATGGCATCTTGGTTCGCCTTCTCCTACAACATCGTGGACCTCTCCTCAGCCTTCAGCTTGAGGTCCCGCTTCGTCTATAGCTCCGCTAGGAGCTTGCCGACCCGCTCACTAGCCATGGCATTCTTCTATAGTAGCTCATCTCACTCCTTTCAGAGCCTGGCGATCTCCTCCTCATCCAACTTCATCCTGACCGACAAATCATCAAACATCACATGGAACTCCTCCATGTCACGACGCGCCTTGGCCTCCCACCACTAGATGACAACAAGCTGCGCGCTCACATCTCCTCGTAGCTAGGCCTCCTCGGTGAGGCGGTCCCACTCCGCCTTTCGCTTGCGGAGAAACTGAGACTTGTTTCAGCTATGGGCAGCAAGATTCTGAAAAGAAGACCGGTATCAAAAACACGAAAACACAAGGATACGAAAAGAAGGAGGAGAACAAGGCGAATACCTGGCTAGAAGGAACGATGATTTCGCATAGGGCTCCATTGGCCTGGTTCAAGGCATTGATCATGGCCGAGAACCCGATGTCAAGGTTCTCCTACTCCATACTCTCGGCAACATCATCAAGCGAGAATAGAGCCGACGACGGATCCTGAGCATCCATCCAATGGAGCAGCGGCTCTCTCTACGTAGGGGAATGGCTGCCCCCCGACAACAGGGCTAGGGACGATAGCTGGCGAGTCCTTCCCACCACCACCAAGACGCCCGGAGACCCACTGGCCGTATCCTCCCCCGTCCGGCCCACCTCGGATGCCACCACGGCCGCATCTGACCCTGCCAGGCCTGACACAGTCGTGGCCTCCCCATCTGGACCTCTGGTGGCATGGACTACGTCGCTCCCTTGGATTCCACTATGGCCGCATCCAACTCCGCCCAATACGCGTTGGGCGCCATCTCTTTGGCCACCAGAGGCACGGACTGCGCCACCCCCTCGGACATGACCACGACAGCGTCCGGCTGCTCCTGGCCTGACATGGTCGTGGTCGCCTATTCAGCAACCACCAAGGGCACGGGCACCACCGCGGGCGCCGTCAGACTGGCCAATGAGGCCACGATGCTCCTGCCTGAGATAGGGGCAATGTCGGGCAGCACCAGCCGTCCCGTCTAAAGGGCAAGGCTCTTCTTGGACGCCAGCCCAGAGGGTGGCCCTGTCACAAGAATCTACAAAAGAGGAAAAAGCATAAGAATGGAACAGAAAAATAAATGGAACAACGAGGGGAGTCGATGACGTACTCTGACGCTTTCGGGCAGCGGGTATGTTTCGGGGACGAACCCCCAGACCCCTATTCCAACTCATGCGGGTGGGACCATTTCGAGCCTGCCCCCTGCTCTAAGGCAGGGGCTCGTCTCCCTTGTCTCATGGGGCATGGCGCTAGAGCCACTCCCCTCCATCACCTCTTAGGGCATGGCATCAAAGCCGCTCCCCTCCACCGTCTCATGGGGCGTAGCACTAGAGCCGCTCCTCTCCATCACCTCCTGGGGCATGGCGTCGGAGCCACCCCCTCCACTAGCACCGTGGGGATGGTCTCGGATCCAACCCCTCCCATCCACCGATCCTCTGCTGGAACCTCGAGGGTAGCGGTAGATCCACCGGCTCCCATCGGACCTAGGGGCGGGCCTGGCTCCACCGCTCCCGTAGAGTTGCTTCCCTTCGCATGGAACAGGAAGGGCCCCTGCGGGGGCAACGAGTCCTCATCCACCAGGTCACCCCAATCCACGCCGGCCGCTCCCCCATCGGACTCATCATCGTCATCGTTGTCTTCACTGCTCATCTCCTCTCCTCGATCTTGAGCTTGCTGCTTCCATATAGCCTTTTTCTTCATGAGCTCCCTCATCTTCTTGTCCCAACCAGCCACGGTGCGGTTCGTTGCCACCCGGGTTAGGTCGTTTCGCAATGGAGCCAGGCTATCCTTGAAGTGCAGTCCCCCTGGCTGGTCCTGCCATCCCAAAATTAGCATCAGTGGACCAGAAATTTCAAGTGAAAAGAGGAGCGAAGGGAAAAAAAGACTTACGAAATCAACAAACCCCGGTTCCAGCTGCATTGGGGGATGTCCTGGCACCGGATACACAAAGTCAAGAATGGTGCCACGGGAGTCCTTCGTGGGCTCTGTCGCCTACTTGACGTGCTGTGCCACTTCAGAGTAAGGGAGCGCCTCGTCGACAAGCACCGTCCCTTCGAACGATGCTTCAGGCACCATCTGATACAGGGGGAGCATGCGCGCCATCAGCGGCGCAACCCTCCTCACATGGTAGGCACCGATGATCCCCGACCCCTTCACCCCCCTCTGCTTTAGAGTGTGGAGGGTGGCGAGAAGGTCGTTGAGTTGCTTCTTTGCCTTACATGGGACGCCCCACCCCCACGACCCTAGGGCCTCCAAGATGTAGCGCCCGGTGAAAGCTAGCAAGGGGGCGGCGGCATCGTTCTTGATATATAACCATTGCGAATGCCACCCCTTGTTGGAGGTGGACAAACACATTAGTGGGTACGTCCCCCCTCGGTTGTTGCAGAGGTGGATGCTGGCGCACCCCACCGGCGCATGCAGCTCTTGCTGCCCGACCCGCCTCTTCACCAGATTATCAACAAAGATATACCACCATAGGTTAAAGTGGGGACCGATCCCCAAGAACCCCTCGCATAGGGCAACGAATGTCGCAATGTGCTGAATCCTGTTGGGGGTAAGGTGCTACAGTTCCACCTGATAATAGTCCAGCGATCCCCAGAAAAAGGATGGGCGGGCATGGCAAATCCCCGCTCATGGACGTGAGCAAAAGACACAACATACCCTTTAGCCGGCTATGGCTCCTCCTCCTCACTGGGTAGTCACCACTCCTCGGTGGTGGTCAACGGGCAAAGGAGGCCTCAGCGGATGAGGCCCTCTAGGCGCCGAAGGGAGATGTTGGATTTGTACCCTAGATCCATTGTGACAACGAGAGCAGCATGGAGAAGAAGGCAGCAGCGAGTTTGATGGTGGTGGTAGCGTGGGCGCAGGAGGCTAGGGTGATTGGCGGTGGAGGTTTTGGATGCGAAGGCAAGGGGGCAAAATACGGAACCCTAGGGGCAAACTCCGTGGTTTTATAGGGGCGATGGATGCGAGAAGGGCAACCATCCACCTCGATCTCTAGGCCTACCACGCGCACCATCGCATCATGTCACGGGACATGAGCCTACGATCCCTATCCTCTCCCACCAAAATCACGCTAGACGGTTCGCCTTCCCGAAGCGACCGGACTCTTTTCCCATAGAGGGGACGTGGACCAGAAAAATCTCTTCTCTGATCCGTCTGGGCCCATAATGACCGGGGTTGGCCCAAACCAACTCAATGGCCGCCCCAATGAAGGATGGGCCCATGAGAAACTAGAACTCAAGGACGCAAGCATCACCAGGGCCTTGATCCATAGTTGGGTTCCAACCAGGCCGGCCTTGAATAAAATTCCTACGAACGGAATACCACGTTTCCCTTAAAAATATCCAGTTGACAAAAAACCAAGTCTTACGGCCTTACCCATGGAGGGTCTGATACTACCCCTCGGGCGACTCTACTCGAATCACCTGGGGGCTCGGGGGCTACACCCATCGGGTGCACTCGCACGCACCCTCTGGCGAATTAACCCTGACGAAATTGAAAACACCCCCCAGATGATTCTATCCGAATCGCCCGGGGGCTCAGGGGCTACTGTCGGGGACCTAACAATGGGGTACCCCAGGAGGTGAAACCAATAACCATCGAATGTTAAAAACTTCTAGATGGATAAGGGCGCCACTACGTTTCTTGCCCGAATGACGGGAGTTTGGTTCCGCCTCGCCCGACGCCTTTAGGCCAGCTCCAGCTCGCCTGAGGGCTAAGGGCTAGTCTTCGCCTCGCCCAACCCCCGAGGGCTAGGCTTGGTCTCGCCAGATCCCTGAGGGCTAGGCTCTGTCTCGCTCGAGGGATAAGGGCCAGCTCTACCTCACCCGAGAGCTTAGGGATTGACTCTGCCTCGCTCGACCCCCGAGGGATGGGCTCGGTCTTGCCCAAGGGATAAGGACTAGACTCCGCCTCACTCGACATCCGAGGATGAACCTTGCCTCACTCAATGTCGAAGGACTGGTTTCATCTTGCCTAACAACCTCTCCCCATTCCCTCATGATGATAAGTACAGGGTAAGATAAGATGTTCGGGTCAACCGTAGCTTCAAGGACCATACCCTGCACCTCGGTAGGAAAAGTACTGCCAGGGAACGATGGGATGGGTGCTTTAGACCCTTCCAGGCGTAGTAGAGCCTAAATAGTGTTGTGGGTGCATGCTCTTCGCCCTACAGAGTTGTAGGCGCTGCCTTTAGCCCTCAGGAACGGAACCCGACGTAGACATACGACAACCACTATGGCCCAGAAAAAGACTCGCGTCCTCCACAAATGATGGATATGCTATCACCATGATATGGTCCCAAGGGAGCAGCACCCGCTTCATGGCCCCTTGGGTCCACTAGATCAGAGCACTCGCTTCAGCCTTTGGACGCCCCCTCTGATCAAAAGGTTTTGCCCACAGCACTACTTCAGACCCTGACCCCGCGTCCCTCTGACAGGAACTCATAAGAACCAGAAGGCGTGCGGGGCAAGGCTGGGCAAGGCTCATGAGTCAAAACCACTATACCCAAGTCCATACCCTATGCGGGGCAGTACCCTATAGCCATCCTGACATTCTATAGTGGCATCGACAGTATTGTAGGCGCTTATCATCCTTTTGCACCCACTGGAATGGACAACAAGGCTTGGTAGACGTGAACAACAAGGCTAAGTAGTGTATGCACCCTAGCCCTCTCACTTGTAAAGCCATCCCCTTCATCTATAAAAGGGGATGTGCTTCCTCCAACAAAGGGATTGACTTTTGACAACACACAACACACACAGTCAAGTTGCTACCAAGCTCTTGGCATCCTTTCGACCCTTCCATCAGAGACTTGGGACCAGTCCCTCTCTCGATCGTTTGTACCCCCTACTACGAACTATTTTTTGGTGCTAATAACACAAGCAGCAACAGACTAGACATAGGGACATTCGACCTGAACTAGTATAAATCTTGTGTCCTTGTATGAAACACTGACAATTAGGTTGTCTAAACTTGGTAAGTTAAAGTGATTTGAATAGAGCTCAAGTTAAAATATGTGTACTGCAGTAAGCATGTGCATTCCCTGAGCATCCCTAACTTCGTTCATGTGCATCCATGATATTTATCTTGCACATACATGCAATAGGTGTGCTAGAGGGTGTGACGCTTTTGGAGTTCGAGGGAGCGAGCTAGGAGGAGGTGCCCGAGGTTCAGGCAACCAATGAAGTAGCCGCCGAGGAGGAGTTGCCTGAGTGCTCTGACCACCGTCCATCCTGTGGTAGAACCTCCTAAGAAATCAGGCCCACATGCACGTATCATTGTCTTAACAGACCTCGGATAGCGTACACGAGATCCCAACAACTCAATAGGTCTGTCAGGTGTCCTTGGGAAACCTGAATCATCCACGATTCTCTTTTCAAATAGGATCCCAATCACAAACATTGCAGATTACAACAGTTTATTCAAATATATATATCAGAGTAAAGATAGCGGAAGTCTTAAGATAACATAGTTTACAAACCAGTTGTTTTCAAACTTACAATACCATAAGTGTCATACAACCATAGTAGCGGGATAATATTACATTAACATTATTTATCAAACAAACTAGTGCCTTGTCCAAAGGCCATTCATCACTCCTCATCATCATTGACTTCAAACATAGACATGTAGCAGCGACCAAAACAAGCCTACGCATGCGACTCACCTACAACAAGGGTTAACAAACCTTGAGTACAAAAGTACTCAACAACACTAACCCGACATAAAGGGGTGTAAGTCTTTTAGAGATGCAGGGTTTAGGACAAGGTAAGGATGTAGCAAAATTCAAAGTACTTTGCCAAAAGCTTACTATTCTTATCCTATTTTTCAAGTTTTACCCCTAAGTCCTTTTAGTTCATTATCTCAAACTAAATGTACTTTTCCCATATTCCATTCCTTCTCATTCCATTCTTTTCTCATATTTTAGTAATTCACTAGTCCTGCATTGCTTCTTAATGAATCGAGTCTCCATATCTGCGGAGCAACGGCAATTCGAATTGATTCAAGTCCCAGCTGGGGATTCCTTATCACATGACATATGTAGAACTTAATCTTGCATATATCAACCTCACTACTAGATCCTCCTATACTAAGCTGTCTCCACGCCACCCGAGAGCACAGCACACCTCAAATCTGGCCACATTCCAGCCACGAGGGAACATGCTACTCCTGCCATCTCTCCACTCCCAGTGCATGGGCATTCGTCTTAGTATCGGATTAGCCGAAGTAGGCTTACTGGAGTATGTGACCAGTACTATAAAGTGTCTCGTTTAGAAGATCCACAATGAGTGGCCTTTAAGCGACATAGTCGGCAACATTACCCAAAATTCAAGATAAGTCACCCGACTAGTCTCTAGTTCATTCTATCTTCTTTCTTTCTTTGGCCAGTATGCTATCTTTGATTGTATCAAAACTTTTACTTTGAAAGCCTACCATAAAGCATACTAAGCATTCTACGCCTTTGTAAATGAAAACATCTTCAAGGATGGTAATCAATTAACAAGGTAGGCAATGCATCAAGTAGGTAACATTTGAATTAATCAACTTAATGCAACAAGTAACATAGGTGATAAACTTTTCAAAGTAACAAGGTAATGGTTTAATGCTTGAACCAGGGCTTGCCTTCGTTGACGATCTCAGGTTACGGATTAGTATCACGATTACTGAATCCTATGACAACCGGGGATTCTTCCAGAACTTGCTCAACTAGAATCGTTTCACTCTCGGGTTCTACATGAAACGATAACATATGCTTTAACATGATGATAATGTAAACATGATGCTTTCACGATACATAAAATGTAAAAACACCCCGAATATGATTTTCCTTCACGGTACACTTGCAAGCCAACAAAACCAACTTGTAATCCTACCATCAAGAACCACACATGTGACTTGACCAAATGAATCTTGAAACTCTACTAGTCACAAAACATGACCAAAACAAGATTCAACACTAATCACACTTAGGGTTTCCTTTTATTTATTTTTGAATTACTTTGGAAATAAGCCCAAAAATGAACTTGTTCCAATTGACCTGAAAATTTTATGTAAGCTTCCTCATGACAAATTAGTGTACCAAAACAAATTTCATAATTTTTGGAATTATACAGTGACCTACAAAAATCATGGAAATTGCATTTATCAATTAATGGACTGAATATTTGAACATTAAAAATATATTCAAATTTCAAGTTTCAAATTTTTGAACCATACTAGAGCATGTACAGAGGCTACACACAAAATTTCAGAATTTTTGGAGCTATGATTATTTTCCTACAAATCTCCAAAGATTCAGCACTATTCAAAATCAGAAAATAACAAAACTCACTATTCTCTCTCTTGCTCTCACTGACAGCCGGCCCCCACCTGTCATCCCCAACCTCGGGCATTGACCGTGGCTACGACGGTGCTGACCGGCGTGAACTCACCGACGGTGAACCCAACAGCGACGGCCAAAGCACTAACATGATCACAAGAGCTAAGCGCATCGACTAGTGGCACTTTGGAGGTCGATTACGACATGGAACAAGGCTACCACCGGCCATGGCAGACGCGGTGGCACGACAACATTACGCCGGCGAAACAAGGCCTGTAACGGTGAAACAGAGAGTATAGGAAGCATCAGTGGCTCACCCCGATCGTGTTGAAGCAACAGGCAAGACCGGAGAAGCTACGGTGACGCGTTTCGACGGTGACCGGGATCACGGCGGAGCGGACCTCGTCGACGACAGTGTTCCGGCGACTGTAGTGGGCAAAACACGCAGGCAAGAGTGGAATGAGCACTACAACATCGAGGAAAATCCATAGAGTCAACAAGCAAGGGCAACGGCTCACCGGACAAGGCTGGCCACGGTGAATCGGAGCTTCCGTTGAGGCGCTGGCCGCGAGGAAGATGAACGTGTACCGTGAGCTCTCGGCGAAATTAGGTGGTAGCAATAGCTCGGCTGGATGCGCAAGGAGTGGGTAGAACTAGAACATGGCTTTTCCTAGGCTATCTTGCGCTGAGGAGGCGAGGGAAGCTCACCGGAGTCAAGACGGCGGCGTCGGGAAAACAGAGAGGAGGAAGAAAAGTGAACGGTGTCGTCTAGTTCTTACAACTCGGCCAGGAGCGCGCGGACTCGACACGCAGCGTGCTCCCTATGCTAGCGTGAAGCCAAGGGCAGTTGCAGGCGTGCCTGGAAGGCCGGAGAAAGGACGCCGGCGGTGAGGCGGTGGCGCCCTATAGTTATCTGAAATTTTGAAATAATTACAGATTTGCCACTTAGTTCATTTTACAAATTACTCCCAATTTTTCTAAAGAAGTTGAAAATCTCCAAAAATGAAAGTTGCTCAATTTTTCAAACTCTACAACTTTGCTTCTAGGAACATTTTCAAATTCTACCTCCATTTTGAAATTTGAATTTGGGGTGCATTTGAGTATTTGAATCATTTCAAAATTACTCCAAATTTTATATGTAAACTTGAAAAACTTTGAATATGAAAGTTGATCCACATAAAATAATCTTCAACTTTGCTTTTTGCCTGAACCCTAAATTCCAAAAGGATTTTGAATTAGACAAAAGGGGCAAAAAGGACTTTTGTGATTTGAATTTGAATTCAAATTTGATTTGTTTTCCTTTTACTTTAACTTTGATTTTAGACCAGTAACATGGCCCATTAGGGTTATTTGAGTCAAATGACACATGACCTCACATGATCACATGAAATTTGACCCTTGTGGTCATGATCTTTATTTAGGGTTTTGAATCACATCACATGAAATAACAACATTATGAAATAAAGCTTATTTAGTGAATGCATTCAAAATTTTCTACTTTATGAATGCTTTGCAATGCATATGATGACATGGCAAGTTTTAGTGTTAGGTCAAAACACCAAAGGTGTTACAACCCTTCCCCCTTAAAGAAATCTCGTCCCGAGATTTAAAACTTAAGGCTAAGTAATGGAAAAGGAAATATGTCAAGCTAACACATCAGAACTTTATTCAAAAGGCTAGTGAGGGGATTTTCCATTCTGCTGTCAAATGAGACAAGTTACAACATAGACAAGGTATTGCAACTAGATAGAAGCAAAGAAGTCAGGAAAGTTCTCTTCTAAGTAATCCTCGGACTCCCAAGTAGCTTCATCTTCAGTGTGTTGATTCCATTGTACTTTGTAGAACTTGATTGTACGCCTTTGAGTAACTCGATCTTTCTAATCTAAGACTCTAATGGGGTACTTGGCATAAGTCAAATCAGGCTCTAGTTCTACATCACCAAAGTCGATCTCTTGGTCAGGTACTTGAAGACACTTCTTTAACTGAGATACATGGAAGATATCATGCACAGCTGACATGTGATCTTGTAGCTTGACGTGATAGGCGACAGGTCCACACCATTGTTGGATTTGAAAAGGACCTACATAACGGGGTGCCAACTTTCCCCGAATCCCAAAATGATGAACTCCTTTCATCGGTGATACCTTGAGGTAGACATAATCTCCCACTTTGAATTCTAGCGTATCGTCTCCTCTTATCAGCATAGCTTTTCTGTCAGGATTGAGCTACCTTCATATTGGCTTGTATGAGTTTAACTTTTTCTTCAGCTTCCTTGACCACATCCAGTCCAAAGAACCAACATTCTCCAGCTTCTAACCAATTTAAAGGTGTCTAGCATCTACGACCATACAATGCTTCGAATGGTGCCATTTTAATGCTCTCTTGATGGCTATTGTTATATGAGAATTTAGCCAAGGGAAGGCATTCATCCCATTTAGCACCATAGGAAAGGACACATGCTCTTAGCATATCTTCAAGAATTTGATTTACCCTCTCAGTCTGTCCATCTGTTTGTGGATGATAAGCAGAACTACGGATAAGTTTGGTTCCTAAAGACTCATGTAGACTTTTCCAAAACTTGGATATGAACAATGACCCTCTGTTAGAGACAATGGTCTTGGGTGCCCCATGCAGACTGAAGATTCTATCAAGATAAAGCTTTGCGTATTGTTCTGCTTGATATTTATCTCTGACTGGTAAGAAATGAGCTATCTTGGTTAGGCGATCAACAATAACCCATATTGAATTGTAGCCTACAGATGTCCTAGGCAATCCCACGATGAAGTCCATACAAATATCTTCCCACTTCTAGGATGGAACTGGCAATGAATGTAATGGACCTATAGTCTTCATATGAACCACTTTGACTCTCTAACAAATATCACACTTGGCCACATATTGAGCTATTTCTATTTTCATTTTGGTCCACCAATATCTCTTTCTCAGATCATGATACATTTTGTTGCTACCCGGATGAATGGAGTATCTTGTAGAATGAGCTTCATCAAGAATCTGC
Organism: Miscanthus floridulus; assembly: GCF_019320115.1. Taxonomy (NCBI): domain Eukaryota; kingdom Viridiplantae; phylum Streptophyta; class Magnoliopsida; order Poales; family Poaceae; genus Miscanthus; species Miscanthus floridulus. The sequence continues at coordinate 94,644,298 of NC_089580.1, read as the reverse complement.
TTTCGCAGCTCCACATTCTTGGATACTACCAATCTATCCTTGAACCATACGACATCTAATTCATCAATCTTGAAACATGTTGGTCTTCTAGATCTGACTTTATCCTTGATATGGGCTATGTCCTTACTTTTCCGTTGAGCATCAATGATCTGATCTTTGATAGTGGACTCAACTGCAATATTGGACAAGGAACCTTGTTCTATGATTTGTAAATTCATATGCTCCATCTCTTAACACAATGTTCGTTGCATAGGTTCTACAACTAAACAATGATAATGACTCTTGCAACTCAGGGCATCGGCAACCACATTAGCCTTGCTCGGATGATAATGCACTTCTAAGTCATAATCTTTGATAAGTTCTAACCATCTTCTTTGCCTCATATTCAACTCTAACTAAGTGAAGATGTATTTCAAACTTTTGTGATCCATATAGATATGACATATATTGCCCAATAAATAATGTCGCCAAATCTTGAGTGAATGAACAACGGCAGCTAATTCAAGATCATGGGTGGGATAATGTTCTTCATGCTTCTTGAGTTGTCTGGAAGCATATGCTATGACTCTGCCTTCTTGCATCAGAACACAGCCAATACCAATTCTAGATGCATCACAATAGATATCAAATGGCCTCTCAATATCAGGTTGTGCTAAAACTGGTGCAGTTGTCAGCAACTTCTTCAATGTCTAAAAGGCCTTCTCACATTCTGTTGACCATACAAACTTAGTTTGATTTTTCAGCAATCCAGTAATTGGCTTCACAATTCTAGAGAAGTCAGGGATGAATCGATGATAATACCCTGCCAACCCCAAAAAACTACAAACTTGATGAACAGTTGTAGGTGCTTTCCAGTTAAGGACTTCTTCTACCTTGCTCGGATCAACAGCTATACCTTCAGAAGATAACACATGACCCAGAAATTGTACTTCCTCCAACTAAAATGCACATTTACTGAATTTGGCATATAGTTGGTGATCTCTTAATCTTCGTAGAACAATGTAGAGATGTTCTACATGTTCTTCTTTGCTCTTAGAATAGATAAGAATGTCATCAATAAACACCATGACAAACTTATCCAACTCGGGCATGAAAACTAAGTTCATTAGGTACATGAAATGAGCCGGGGCATTGGTCAGCCCAAAAGACATGACTAGATACTCATATAGACCATATCTGGTAGTAAACGCTGTCTTCGACACATCTTTTCGTCTAATCTTAATCTGGTGATAGCCTGATCTCAAGTCTATTTTTGAGAACACCTTAGCTCCCGCAAGTTGATCAAAAAGCAAATCAATTCGGGGTAAGGGGTATTTGTTCTTTATGGTGACTTCATTTAACGGTCGATAGTCAACACATAACCTTAAGGTTTGGTCCTTCTTCTTCACAAAGATAGCAGGGCATCCCCAAGGTGATGAACTGGGTTGAATGAAACCCTTGTCTAACAACTCCTGTAGTTGCATTTTTAATTCTACTAGTTCTTTGGGTGGCATCCTATATGCTCTTCTGGATACTGGTGCTGTTCCTGGTTTTAGATCAATTCTGAACTCCACGTCTTGGTCTGGTGGTAGACCAGGCAGATCATCAGGAAAGACATCCTTAAACTCACATACCATAGAAATTTTCTTGGCTTCTTCAACAATAGTTGCACAGACTGTCTCCACTGTACTCTTAGGAAAGGGAAGTTGGATGAGAAGTTGGGTTTTGCTGTCAGGTGCATTTACCCTTATGGTTCTACGCAGGACATCTATGATAGCCCCATGTTGAGTTAACCAGTTCATACCAAGGATCACATCTATATCTTGATCCTTTAATATCAGCATATTGGTAGGGAACTCATAACCTCCCAAATCAATAGGTACATGCTGAACTACCTCTCTTGTACAGATTCGTCCTCGGGCGACTGTATATGATACGGTTCTTTTGTTTCCCCAATAGCCATCCCATGCTTCACAACAAATGTACGATTGATGAATGTATGGGATGCACCAGAATCAAATAAGGTAATTGTAGGATGCTTAGCAATGGGAAACATACCCATCATTACTGGTTCTCCTTCTGGAATAGATTCCACTTGAGTATAGAAGACTCTTCTAGTTTTCTTCTCAGCCTGACCCTTCTGATTATTCTAAACATTGCCCTTGTACTGATTCTAAGCTTGAGTAACAAGGGCTTTGGGTGCATCAGGATTGTTCTTCCTAGGATACGGACATTCTCGAGAAAAGTGTCTGGGTTTACCACAATTATAGCATGGATAATTGTGATTCTAGGGAGTAGCATTGCGGTTTGCATTATTTGTATTATTTTGCTGCTGTGGTGCTTGATGAGGGTAAGGCGTATTAGTTGCAGGGCGAATAAAGATTTGTTGCCTGCCTTGGCCTTGTTGTGGGCGAAATGGTGCATGGCCATGATTCTGAGGATGGTAGACTATCTTCTGACGCTTGCCACTTGATGATTTGGAAGCAGATATTTTCTTTTTCTTTGCCTTCTTGTGTCAGCAGTAATTCTCCTCTAAAGCAATAGCAATGTTGATTGTCTCGTGATAAGTTGTGTTACCACAAGTTGCCATCATGGTCTAAAGTTTAGTGTTCAGGCCTCTAAGAAAATGATTCTTCTTCTTCCTGTCAGTATTCACATACTCAATAGCATACTATGACAGGTGATTGAAGCGCCCAACATAATGCATCACCGGGTGCTCCCCTTGCTTAAGAGCCAAAAACTCTTCTAACTTCATGGTCATCACACCATCTAGAATATAGTGTGCCCTGAAGGCATCCTTGAACCCTCTCTAGTTGATTTGGTGACCAGCGGGCTGTACTACTACCAAATTTGCCCACCAGGCACCAGCAGCTCCTCGAAGTTGTTGTGCCACAAACCTAGGTTTTTGAACCTCGATACAGTGAATCAGCTTGAACTTTTGCTCTATTGTCCTAAGCCAATCGTTAGCTTCTAAAGGTTCTTCTGCCTTAGAGAACACCGGTGGACGTGTGTCAGTAAAATCAACATAGGTTGACTCATCATTTCTGTTATTACGATGACCACGATTAGGGTATGGTGCCTGTTGGTTCTGCGTCAATTCCCTTAACAACCTAGCATTCTCTGTCGTTGCATCGATGACTGCGGCTATGGCATCTGCCATAGTCGAAGGCATTGGTGAAGGATTTGGGCATTCATCATCATCATGCAAGCCACTAGCACTAGTTTAGGTGATAGGACGAGGCATCTGTTAGAGAAACACGTTTACTTACATTATTCTTTATTGAAAGCATTTAAAAGGTTTCATGCTACAAAGGGTTACTTATTTAATTTACATGTCTTGTATCCCATAAGACAACCCTAGTTTACTAGGAAAGCAGTAAAGGAACTATTACTACTCCAAGCTCTTAGTCTTTGGCATCTGTGCCCATCTCGGATGAAACCTCATCTTCATATGAAAAGTACACTAACTCCTCAGGATCCTCCTCCTCTTCATTCTCGACTTCTCCTGGATCTACAATTATTTCTTCATCTGTAACTTCACCATCCCCATGAGGAGGATGAAGTTGAGCATACAGCATGTGGACATTCTCATGAAGAATGGCATTGTCCATCTCTAGGTCTTCTACGTAGAACTCCAACTCATGGACGCGTTCATTGGCCGCATCCTCTCATGTCCAGGCTTCATTTCACAGCTCCATGGTCATGGGGATGCCTCTTTGCATTTCCGCCAGCTCCTCTTGATCTTTAGCATGAGGTCGATGAAGAGTGTTGAGCTCCTTGGTAAGGCTCTCGATGTTGGTGGAATTGCTTGAAGATCCTTCATCTCCTAGCTTCTTGGAACTTCCTTCACCAAGCTCACGGTTTCTTGGTGCCAACTGGTGACGAGGAACTCCATGAGGTCCGGTGGACTTGCATGCGGTTACCTTGGTCTTTGCCATAGCCTGTAGGATTTAGGGTAGGACTATAAGAATAGCTTGAGGATAATGGAGGTTAGCAAGAATGGGATTGACATTACTTACCCAACCACTATTAAGGGGAATTATTATGCAAGGTACTCAAGCATGATGCATGAATCGATCTTACGAACCTAGGTACAAAAGATTTATATAATCATAAGTACTAGATTTTTAATACATAGGACAAACCTAATCATATTATCTGCCACAAAATTTCAATATAAGATAGGATTGAGGCTAGATCAAAGGTAAGAAGAAAGAAATTTGAACTTTAAAATATCAAGTTTACTTTCTTTGATCCAAATCAATTTGAAGGTTTTCCAAAGTAACCTATAATGATCTTAAATGGGAACTGCTCTGATACCAGCTATGGCAGAACCTCCTAAGAAATCAGGCCCACATGCACCTATCGTTGTCTTAACAGACCTCAGATAGTGTACACGAGTTTCCAACAACTCAACAGGTCTGTCGGGTGTCCTCGGGAAACCCGAATCATCCACGATTCTCTTTTCAAACAGGATCCCAATCACAGACATTGCATATTACAATAGTTTATTCAAATATATACATCAGAGTAAAGATAGCAAAAGTCTTAAGATAACATAGTTTACAAACCAGTTGTTTTCAAACTTACAATACCATAAGTGTCATACAACCATAGTAGCGGGATAATATTACATTAACATTATTTATCAAACAAACTAGTGCCTTGTCCAAAGGCCATTCATCACTCCTCATCGTCATTGACTTCAAACATAGACATGCAGCAGCGACCAAAACAAGCCTGCGCATGTGACTCACCTGCAACAAGGGTTAACAAACCCTAAGTACAAAAGTACTCAACAAGACTAACCCAATGTAAAGGGGTGTAAGACTTTTAGAGATGCAGGGTTTGGGACAAGGTAAGGATGTAGCAAAATTCAAAGTACTTTGCCAAAAGCTTACTATTCTTATCCTATTTTCAAGTTTTACCCCTAAGTCCTTTTAGTTCATTATCTCAAACTAAATGTACTTTTCCCATATTCCATTCCTTCTCATTCCATTCTTTTCTCATATTTTAGTAATTCACTAGTCCTGCATTGCTTCTGTAATGAGTCAAGTCTCCATATCCGCGGAGCACCGACAATTCAAATTGATTCAAGTCCCAGCTAGGCATTCCTTATCACACGACATATGTAGAACTTAATCTTGCATATATCAACCTCGCTTCTGGATCCTCCTATACTAAGTCATCTCCATGCCACCTGAGAGCACAACACACCTCAAATCCGACCACATTCTAGCTACGAGGGTACACGCTACTCCCGCCATCTCTCCACTCTCAATGCGTGGGCATTCGTCTTAGTATCGGATTAGCCAAAGTAGGCTTATCGGAGTATGTGACCAGTACTACAAAGTGTCTCATTCAGAAGATCCACAATGAGTGGCCTTTAAGCGACATAGTCAGCAACATTACCCAAAATTCAAGATAAGTCACCTGACTAGTCTCTAGTTCATTCTATCTTCTTTCTTTCTTTGGCCAGTATGCCATCTTTGATTGTATCAAAACTTTTACTTTGAAAGCATACCATAAAGCATACTAAGCATTATACGCCTTTGTAAATGAAAACATCTTCAAGGATGGTAAACAATTAACAAGGTAGGCAATGCATCAAGTAGGTAACATTTGAATTAATCAACTTAATGCAATAAGTAACATAGGTGATAAACTTTTCAAAGTAACAAGGTAATGGTTTAATGCTTGAACCGGGGCTTGCCTTCATTGACGATCTTAGGTTCTGGATCAGTATCACGATTACCGAATCCCATGACAACCGGGGATTCTTCTAGAACTTGCTCAACTAAAATCATTTCACTCTCGGGTTCTACATGAAATGATAACATATGCTTTAACATGATGATAATGTAAACATGATGCTTTCACGGTACATAAAATGTAAAAACACCCCGAATATGATTTTCCTTCACGGTACAGTTGCAAGCCAACAAAACCAACTTGTAATCCTACCATCAAGAACCACACATGTGACTTGACCAAATGAATCTTGAAACTCTACTAGTCACAAAACATGACCAAAACAAGATTCAACACTAATCAAACACTTAGGGTTTGCTTTTATTTATTTTTGAATTACTTTGGAAATAAGCCCAAAAAATAACTTGTTCCAAATGACCTAAAAATTTTATGTAAGCTTCCTCATGACAAATTAGTGTACCAAAACAAATTTCATAATTTTTAGAATTATACAGTGACCTACAAAAATCATGGAAATTGCATTTATCAATTAATGGACTGAATATTTGAACATTAAAAATATATTCAAATTTCAAGTTTCAAATTTTTGAACCATACTAGAGCATGTACAGTGGCTACACACAAAATTTCAGAATTTTTGGAGCTATGATTATTTTCCTACAAATCTCCAAAGATTCAGCACTATTCAAAATCAGAAAATAACAAAACTCACTATTCTCTCTCTTGCTCTCACTGACAGCCAGCCCCCACCTATCATCCCCAACCTCGGCCATTGACCGTGGCTGCGACGGCGCTGACCGGTGCGAACTCACCGATGGTGAGCCCAACAGCGACGGCCAAAGCACTAACATGATCACAAGAGCTAGGCGCATCGATTAGTGGCACTTTGGAGGTCGATTATGACATGGAACAAGGCTAACACCGGCCATGGCGAACATGGTGGCATGGCAACGTTACGCCAGCGAAACAAGGCTGATAACGGTGAAACAGAGAGTACAGGAAGCATCTATGGCTCACCCCGATTGCGTTGAAGCAACAGGCGAGACCGAAGAAGCTACGGTGACGCGTTTCGACGGTGACCGGGATCACAGCAGAGCGGACCTCATCAACGACAGTGTTCCAGCAACTGTAGTGGGAAAAATGAGTAGGCAAGAGTGGAATGAGCACTACAGCATCGAGGTGAATCCATAGAGTCAACCAGCAAGGGCAACGGCTCACCAGACGAGGCTGGCCATGATGAATCGGAGCTTCCGTTGAGGTCGCCGGCCGCGAGGAAGATGAACATGTACCACGAGCTCTCGGTGAAATTAGGTGGTAGCAACAGCTCGGTCGGATGCGCAAGGAGCGGGCGGAACTAGAACACGGCTTTTCCTGGGCTATCTTGTGCTGAGGAGGAGAGGGAAGCTCACCGGAGTCAAGACGGCGGCGTCGGGAAAACAGAGAGGAGGAAGAAAAGTGAATGGCGTCGTTTGGTTCTTATAGCTCGGCCAGGAGCGCGCGGACTCGACATGCAGTGTGCTCCCTGCACTAGCGCGAAGCCAAGGGTGGTCGCAGGCATGCCTAGAAGGCCAGAGAAAGGACGCCGGCGGTGAGGCGGTGGCGCCTTGTAGTTATCTGAAATTTTGAAATAATTATAGATTTGCCACTTAGTTCATTTTACAAATTACTCCCAATTTTTCTAAAGAAGTTGAAAATCTCCAAAAATGAAAGTTGTTCAATTTTTCAAACTCTATAACTTTGCTTCTAGGAACATTTTCAAATTCTGCATCCATTTTGAAATTTGAATTTGGGGTGCATTTGAGTATTTGAATCATTTCAAAATTACTCCAAATTTTATATGTAAACTTGAAAAACTTTGAATACCAAAGTTGATCCACATAAAATAATCTTCAACTTTGCTTCTTGCCTCAACCCCAAATTCCAAAAGGATTTTGAATTAGACAAAAGGGGCAAAAAGGACTTTTGTGATTTGAATTTGAATTCAAATTTGATTTGTTTTCCTTTTACTTTAACTTTGATTTTTGACTAGTAAAATGGCCCATTAGGGTTATTTGAGTCAAATGACACATGACCTCACATGATCACATGAAATTTGACCCTTGTGGTCATGATCTTTATTTAGGGTTTTGAATCACAACACATGAAATAACAACATTATGAAATAAAGCTTATTTAGTGAATGCATTCAAAATTTTCTACTTTATGAATGCTTTGCAATGCATATGATGACATGACAAGTTTTAGTGTTAGGTCAAAACACCAGAGGTGTTACACATCCTATTTCCTAAAAGGCAAGCCCCGGAGCATTCTAAGTCTCCCATGTTTTTACAAATATCTTGAGTATCTTTTATTGTTGATGATGCATTAAGTATAGGAATTGGTTGGAACCAATTGTTGCATTATATATCTATCCTTGTCTAGATATTGCACTTGAATCCTATTTAAGTTCAGGAATGGGTTAAATGCTTAGCCATGCTTAGTGCGGTAGAAGTCGGGTGATTTCCTGTCACCTACGAGCTTTAGGATGAGGTGGGTCACGGTTGGCTATATTTGCTATCATGGAAAAGAACCATGTTAATAATGAATTAAGACTGGGCAGAGTCTTGTGTAGGGTTGGACATAGTGACTCTGTCTGTGTCATTTAAGGACCGATATGTTGTACGTTCTCATGTCATGTTGAACGTAGCCTAACACTTAGCTGGTCAGATAAGTCGTTCTGACCATGAAGCCTAGTAGTTTGACTCAGGGCGGGAACTGGGGGGTCGTGCACATTCTGGAGGAAGTAAGGATGTGCTTGGGGACATTGGCGTGAGTCCAAGGGGTCAGGTGCTTAAAATTCCTACACTTCCTGGCAGAGTGTCACCCATGAGGATGCGGCGCTGTCCGGACCCGTGACTCTAGAGTTGTACCAAAGGTGACTTGATTGCGACCCTGATGGGGGAAGCAGGGTTTGTGTTTAGGAATACCCCTCTAGCTGGGTAGGAATCAAGTCAAGTCGCTGTCTCTCCCGGATAGTGAGAACTTGACTGAGCAGCGACAACGTAGATACACTTAATTTAATGATATGGTTAAATGGATGATGATGATAATGTTGCCACAGTTTATACCTGCTATGGTTAATAATGTTTGCATCTTAATCAAGTGATTGCTTAGTACATGTGCTCATATAAATGACAGGTTAATGGATAAAAGTCACTGCTAGCTCAGGTTATGAGTTGATCATTATTACTTATGCTTTTCCACAAAAAGAAAGTGTTAGCTAGGTCCACTAAATTAAGCTATGCATGATCCTTAGTGTCATTTATTTTTGGTTTCCGACGGGTAAGTCGAGCTAAGTACATTCTCGTACTTAGGGTTTATTCCCTCTTGTTATAGATGACCTTCTTTATCAGGGCTTCTATAAGTACTGTCTCCACCCGACGGGTGACGAAGACTAGATCACGGGCATGATCTCTGTTTATCTTATCTGAATGCTTTTGTGTGATGTGATCGACATGCTGGTACTTGTATTTGAACTCATGTGTGTGAGTTAAGCTAATTGCTTCCACTACTTTACAAGACTTGGTTTGTAATAACTATGACTCCAATGTGTTGTAATCTATCTGCGAACTATTTGTGAAATATTGAAACATGTGATGTGTTATGTTGAATCACTACGATCTTGGTTGTATGCAAGTTGGATTGAAATCCTTCGTGGTTTTAGTTGACTATCAGGTTTATATGGGCTCAAGTGCAAAAATTTGATCATTTTGGCGATCGTTTTTGTACTTGTGCTCTTATAAATTGGTCAGTTCTATTACAGTCGGACTCTGGTCTGAAGGGCCAAGAGTGATAGGAGCTTCGCTATGTGCTAAGTGTTCGAGCGTGTGCTCTATATAAGTTTAGAGTGTCTAAAGTTAAAGAGGGTGAATCAATATAAGTGAACTGATCGATCTCCCCTATTTGGGAGAGAGCGCATCCTCTTTTATAGATAAAGGGATGGCCTTACAAGTGAGAGGGAGAGAGTGTACGTATGCTAAGTCTTGTTGCCCACGTTATTGGGTATAGGATGATTGTAGGCACCCATAACACTGTTAATGTCAGATGCATGTGGGAGGTCGTGTCCTCTTCTTTAGGTATGACAGACGTCGGTGCCTACCACACTGTTGATGCCCAAAGGCATGCAAGGGGTTTTACCATGTTTGCCAGGTATGGTAAATGCCGACGTCCACAACACTATTGATGCCTCAGAGGCACATGGGGGGAGCCTTACCGTGTTTGCCTTGTATGGGAGTTGATGGCACCCAAAACACTATAGGGGAAATGTCGGTGCCTACAACACAACACTGCTTGGGTTCTATCATGCCAGGAAGGTCATAGGGTACTGTCCAGCAGGTGTATAGGGTATGGTCCTTGGTATTGCGGTTGACTTGAGTGCCCTGCCTTACTTTCTCCATCTGTTTCCTGGTCCTTACCAAGCGGGTGTCCCCGGTCGGTTGGTCCCAGTCAGCTCTGTTGTGCTAGTCGGAGAGGAGCTGTAAGCAAGGGTTCGGTGTATTTCTGATTGGAGAAGCGAGTCAGAGTCAAAAGTGGTGTTTTGGCTAGGCCTTTTGATCGGAGAGGCCGTCCGGAGGTTGGCCAATGTTAGAAGCGAGCAATGTTCCTCCTTCATGAGGACTTCTGGTCGGAGAGGCAGGCCAGAGTCAAAAGCGGGCGTTGTTCCTCCTCGGCCAGGCCTTCTGGTCGGATATTGGATTGTCCTTCTAGCCTATCATTTAGGTGTTTGGGCCAGCCCATGAGTTGCGTGTTGTTCACAATATTGTCTATGGGGCCAAGCCTTTGTTGGGAAGCCGGTCCATGAGGGACCCCGGGTTTATGAACCTGATAGGAGCCCCCAAACCCTTGAATGATTCATGTAGAATCATCTAGGGGATTTCTATCTTGACGGTGGGTGCATGCGAGTGCACCTGCGAGTGTAGCACCTGAGCCCCTGGGTGATTTGGGTAGAATTGTAACACCCCAGGTGTTTGTCACTAGTCAAGCAATGGGTTTAAACTCAACCATGGCATGTTAAGTGGTGATGGAGATGTTAGGTCAAACATATGAAAATGAGCCACCACTTAAACTTGGACCATGCACCATTGCTTACATGCTGCCCTTTTCAAAAAGTATGCTTGAGTAATGTTGGATGTATTTCTTTCATGTCTCACAACAATATCCATCTATATTGATATATGGAAAAGTTTCATGAAGTTTGGAATCAAGAAGTCACATGAAATGACAAGTTATGTCCTTGCCTAAATTGTTCTATAAAGTGAATGGGATTCTAGATCATCAACCAAACCTTGGAACCTTGCCAAAATGACTCTAATTGAACTCTACAACAAAAGTCATGAAGGGTTTGTGTTGAGCACATGTCAAGAAAAGGCCTCAATTGGTCAAAAACTCTAATTCTAGGGTTAACAAGATGCTGCTTTGACAAAAGTAAAAGTATGGTTTATATTCAAGATACAAGGTTTGACCTTAAATAAAAGTTGTAGTATAGTTTGTGTACTACAAACTTTATTTAAGGACCCAAGTCTAAATCTATCTCTAAGCTTGACAAACAAAGGTCACAAGATTGATTGCTGCAGTCTTCAGCACTTAGAATTATTCTAAGTCTAGAGTTTCACTAAGCAACGACGTTGGCATTCTGCGTTCTCCAAAATTCGTTAAGCAAGTTGACTTGGTCCAAAGATAAAAGTTGGAGTGTACATGATGGAGATGAACATGTATAAATATGGCACTCGTTAGACTTCGTTTTGAGCATCAATTTGGGCTTTTGTTCATCGCTGTCAATGCGCTGACGCTATTAACTTGGAGGTTAATTACCCACTGTTATGTTGCTCAAATGACTTGAGTGCCTTAATGAAAAATGTAGAGCAGGCCGAGGTGATCAAACTTCATTTTTGGCCCAAGGTTTGATTTGGCCCGGAAGTGGCCCAAATCAGCTCCCCACCTTGTCCACACCGGTGCCCGTCACCTATTCGACAGCTTGCCGACGTGGTCGCTGTGCATGGACGCTGCACGCCCCTGCCATTGCTGCATGCCCTGCCTCTCTATCGCGCCCCTGCTTGTTCAACAGAGCGCCTGAGCTGCCCGAGCACTCACTCGCCTCCCCACTCTCCCTCCCTCGCTCTCTGGTGCTATGCGCGCGCTCCGGGACGCGGCCGCCATGGTTGCCACTGTGAGCTCAAGTTTGGCCACCGTTGTTCTTCCTCCTCCAAGCGCCTCATAGCCTTGAATCCTCTGCCATCGGTTCCGCCTCCCTCTACTTGGCCTCGCGCGCTCCTTCCCATCTTTCCTTCGCCGCCTGTTCGCGCGACCACCGGTGCTGAGGCTGCCGCAGACGCCTGTGCACGCGGCCAGGCCAACCCGGCCCACCTCCAGCCAAATTGAGTAGCCCAGTGCATGTGCGCGGGACCCCTGGTCCTCCCCGCCACTCCACCTCCGCCATAGATGACTACGGCCGCCGGAGCCGCGAGCCAGCCAAGCTCTCTATGCTGCCGTCGTAAGCAGAGAAGACGAAGGACTTCAAGCTCAAATTTGAAGAAAGTGAGGGGGTTAAGTGAAGGAATCGTGACTCTAGTGAATAGTGTCGAGAAGGGTCAAGCGCTGATCTTTGATTTCAGTTTTCCGTAGGGATCCCGATGCAAGACTTACATGTCTTTTCTTTTGTTTTTACAGATTTGAATGATGAACTTTGAAAATTCATAGTAATTAGTATAAAAATCGTAAAATAGTAAATGAGGACTTTTTGGAATCCTTATGAAATTGTCTATGCATTAGATCTATAATATGTAATGTTTTAGTTTAAAGTTTTAGCTGTAAAAATGGATTTATGCAGGTTAGGGTTTGAATGCTAGTCTTACTTGTCTTTTTCATAACTGCAGTTGTTATGCTCAACTAATTGTGAAATTTTTGTGGAGTGCTACTAAGGTTATTCTTGATGTCTGGTAAAAATTTCAGTATTTTATGCTTGATAGTTTAAGATCTATAAAAATAACAAATTACCTATATTGCTTTGCTCCTATTCTGAATAGTCCTACATGTTTGAATTAATTGGCTTAGTTAAGTTATGAATCATGACTTTATGATAATGCATGAGTTGTAGTAATTTTATGAAGCTTTTAAAAAAGCTAAATATCATGATTTGTGGTTAAGTAGATCTTGAGTTATAGTTGCTTAAATCTCTGTGGCTATTTCTGCCCAAACCCAGATAGGGTTTCATTGTTGGCACTGTGGGGACTTCTTAATAATAGAATTAGCTTTAGGTGTTTCTAACAAAGTTGTTTATAATTTGTTAATATTTCTAAAAAGTCCAGAACCACATTTATTGGACATGTATAACTTTAGTTATAGCAGTTTAAAGTGGCATATCAGTTTCTGTCTATGTTTTGGATAGAGATGCAATTATTGGATTAATTGACCCTTCTAACTATAGAATCATCTTAATATGAGAATAATAAAGTTGGAGGTAACTTCCTAAGTTTTTCAAAAAGTTATGGTTCATGTTTGTTGGAGGTCTAGAACTCCAGTTATGCTTCTCTGAAGTTCCTATCAGCTTTCTGTACCACTGCTATTGGGCAGCATTTGCAGTTTTGCTTGTGCAATTATTTTTGTGGTGTAAATGATGTTTGCTATGGTTGTAGTGAATACAAAAGTTGTAGAAAATTTCATGATCTTGCTTGTGTTCAAATTGTAAGGCCATAGGCCTGATAGTGTAGGAGTTACATGACTTTTAAGTCTTCTGTCAGGTTTTGATTGTATTCTAAGCAGATCTGAAAGATGCTAGTATTTGATCTAGTTAGGATTTGAATAAGATTTTGGTGATAATAACAAAGTTGTAGATAATTCATGTATCTAGCTGCTGTTAAAATTTGGTGGTATTTAGCCTTGTGGTTTGTGAGTTATGCCTGTTTAAAGTTGGGTTTCAGAAATGGCTGCTCTCTATCAATTGTGGGCCAGTTTCTGTAAATGAGTATATTTGACTTAGTTAACTTGAGAATCATGCTAAGATGATTAAATATGAATTGTAGAAAATTCCATAATATTTCTAGAATGTCTTGTTGCATGGCTATTGGATTTGTATAACTCTAGTTATGATCCAAACATGAAGCTGTTGTTTCCAGTCCAGAAATAGACATATGCTAGTTGTGGTTGTTTACTCCATGTGTTGCTAAGTGTGGCTTATGCCCTTGTTGATGGTCAAGTTATGATACTTGTGACCTTGTTAAACCTGTGTCATGCTTGATGTGCTTGCTCTCTATAGTTAGTTGTGTGATGTTAGTTAAATAGCTATTGGTGTCTATGTCTTGCATAATCTTGTATTTGTCTTGAATGTTTATGTGATGCCTCTTGTATTACCATTCTTCATATTCATGCACTTGCATCTTGCATCTCATCTAGCAATGCTAGATGAACCATGTGAAGGACGTGATGTTGGAGCCGAACCCAAAGACGGTGTATGGTGTACCTATCCCAAAGGTGGAAGGACTGGACAAGTGCTAGGACGGGAGATGCTCACCAAGCGAGTGTCGTCTAACAAACACTAACCTAGTGTTGGATCCCAGGCAAGCCCCGGAGCATTCTAAGCCTCCCATGTTTTATAAATATCTTGATTCTAAGCCTCCCATGTTTTATAAATATCTTGAGTATCTTTTATTGTTGATGATGCATTAAGTATAGGAATTGGTTGGAACCAATTGTTGCATTATATCCTTACCTTGTCCAGATAAAATCCTATGAATCCTAATTAAGTGTAGGATCGAATGATGCTTAGCTATGCTTAGACCGGTAGAAGTCGGGTGATTTCCTATCACCTGTGAGATGTAGGATGAGCTCTGGTCACGGTTGGCTATATTTGCTATCATGAAAATGAACCATGTGTTAATAATAAAAAGAGATCAGACAGGATGACGGTAGTGCAGCAACAAGGCATGGAGGTCTTGGGTGTGAATCTATCCTTGTCTGTGTCGTTTAAGGACCGATGCACTGTATGTCCACATGTCATGTTGAATATCACTTAGTTGGCCAGATAACTCGTTCCAACCACGAAGCCGAGTAGCTCAACTCAGGCCGGAAGACCGAGAAGTGAAACTGCGCACCCTGGCGGTAGTAAGGATGTGCGAGGAGCCATTGGCGTAAGTCCTAGGTGAGATTGACCACCTGTCAGAGTGGACTCCCTGAGGGTGCGGGACTGCTCGGAGCCGCGATTCCTGAGTTGTACCAAAGGTGACCTGATGCAACTCTAACGGGGGAAGTGGGGTTTGTGTTAGGAATACCCCTCCAGCTAGATAGGAATCGATTCGAATTGCCATCTCTCCCGGATAGTGAGAACTTGACTGAGCAGCGGCAACGTAGATTCACTAAATTTAAAGAGATGGTTAAATGATGATGATGATGACAATGAGCCATGAAATACCTGATATGGTTATTATTGTTTGCAACTTAATCAAGTGATTAGTACAGGTGCTAATATAGATGGTAGGTAATGGCTAAAAGTCACTGCTAGTACACGTGAATAATGCTAATGGTTACTCAGGCTTTTATGCAAAAAGGTTGTCCAGCCAGATCCACTAAAAATTAAGCTATGCATTATCCTTGGTGTCATTTGTTTTGGTTTTCGACGGGTAAGTCTGGCTGAGTACATTCGAGTACTTAGGGTTTATCCCACCATGTTGCAGGTGGAGTTCTCGACCTGTTGAAGATGGTGGCTAACCGCCGGTGGGCTCAGTGATTCTATAGTTACTTCTCATCTATATGCTTTTGTCAGATGATATCACTTATGCTAGCAATGTATTTGGAACATATATTAATATAATCTTTTGAAAGCTATGTTGTTTTCACTAATCGGTTTTGAAACCCAAACTTGTACTATTATTTGTGAACCCATTTGTAATATTATTTCCGTTGCAACCATGTGTATGTGATGTGTATTTGTTTAATCACGTGATCTTGGTTGTGATGTTGATTTACCAAGGTCTTTCAGGACACTCGACGGACTACCGGGTTTATATAAGTGAAAGTATGCGTATGTCAATGTGTTAGCGAGGACACCCATACTTGATCTTGTATAAATTGGGTGGTTCTGTCACAAGAATCGTCTGGTGGTTTTTTGTGTTGCCAGCGAGGGAAGTTTTGTTTCGTCAATGGGTGTGCGTGAGGGCACTCATGGGTGTAGCCCCTGAGCCCTGGGTGATTCGGGCAGAATTGCCTGGGGGGTTTTGTTAGTGGGCATTTTTTGGGATCGAGGTAGTTTTCAAGGATCGGGTGAGACGGAGCTCGCGGATCCTGACGTCGGACGTTTTAGAGATCGAGCGAGATGGAGCCCGTAGATCTTGGTGTTGGGCGCACGCGTTGGGCGCAGCCAAGGCAGTTTTTTAGGGATCGAGCGAGACGAATCTCGTGGATCCTAGCATTGGGTGCACGCATCGGGCACAACCGAGGTAGTTTTTAGGGATCGGGTGAGATGGAGCTCTTGGATCCTAGCATCGGGCGCATGCATCGGGCACTGCCGAGGTAGTTTTATGGATCGGGTGATATGGAGCTCACGGATCCTAGCATCGGGCGCACGCGTCGGGCGCTACCGAGGCAGTTTTAGGGATTTGGCGATACAGAGTCATGGATCCTAGCATTGGGCGCACACATTGGGCGCTGCCAAGGCAGTTTTAGGGATTAGGCGATACGGAGTCATGGATCCTAGCATTGGGTGCATGCCTCTGGCGCTGTTGAGGTAGTTTTAGGTGTCTTGAGCCCCTGAGCTCTATTTGGGCTTGATAGGGGTCGGTTGAGTTTTGTGCGTTACCCTATCTGAGGTTTCTCGCAACCAGAGGGGCTGAGCTAACGTTGCTTGCCTCGATGGCTTGGGCTCGAGTGACATGCTCGGTGAGCTTGCTAATAGGTATGATCAAGTGAAATATGGGTCTATTGTTCATGATGGGGTCGGCATAGCCCTCGTGTGACATTCCACTGCTCCTTAACCTGCAACCCAATAGATGCCTAGGTCATTCTGGAGACCGACCCGAGTGGCCCACTAGCCTCCCCTTGATGGAGATTCTATGGATTTGGTAGAGGTTTTGGATCAAATGAGAAGGTTGAGATGATTCTATCTGCTTTGGGGCAGACTGGGCGAGGATCGCTCGGGGCTCATCTATGTTTTCTCCCCTAGCTCTATTTGACACGAGGTAGCCTCAAGCCCTTTGTGGGCCAGCCTTCGAACCCTGGTCAATCATTTCTCATATTGAATGAGGCAACTGCTGCTTCATGACACAACATGGAGTGTTGTGATGCATTTAACTGCATATGCGATGCCTTAGCACCTGAGCCCATGAGCAATTTGGGTAGTATCATCTAGGGGGCATGGGTGTATGGAATGAATGAATCCATCTATGGATGTATGAATGATTATATAAAGAAATAGTGGAGGTTGGTAATGTTATCTTGATGACTCAAGTGACAAGGTTTGAAGAGCTCCAATTAGAAATGTCTGACCAGGATCCATGCTCATCGTTCGTGACGGAGTTGGCATGGCCCACATGGGGCATCCCTTTGCTCCTTACCTATCTCTCGGTGTTTTCTTGAGCCATTCGATTGACTTTGGAAGCCTGATGGTCTCTCTTGGGTGGAGATCCCATAGTTGGGCCTTTCCAAGTCCCGCCTAGGAAGGTGGAGGGCCACCTACGTGTGGTGGCGCTTTGTTTCTCACATCCGGTCATGTGGTAGTGGTGGGCCATACCTAGGCCATGTCTCATCTAACCAAGCACCATTCCATCAGGCAAGGTGCGTCCCATCAGTCTGGGTGCGTCCCATCGGTCAGAGCATGTCCTGTCGTTTCCCATCCATATTGAATGGAGGAAGGGAGAGGGTTTCTCACCCCAATCCTTTCACCTTTCCTCAATTACTTTGCCTCTTCTTTAAATTGGGGAAGGGAGGAGGAAAGGAGAACTCACAGACCTGTTTGTGATTATGAAGCGCGATGTCAAGTTTGAGGTCCCCCAACGTAGATGAGATGGTGCTGGCCGCCTTCGCCGAGAAGGGGCTAGGCTAGTTTCATCGAAGGAGGTGGCACACTGGAGGGTGCCATATGTCGCTGGCTTCATCATTGTCTTTGAGGCTTTCGTCGAGATGGAGCCGCACATGGACTCCTTCCAGTGAGTCTTCTCTGGGCGAGCCTTGTCAGAGAGGAAGATGCTCAAGACTACGCCAGTGGGGGGTTCCGCCCTTGCAGCTACACACATTGGCCAGTTCATAAAGTTTGATGGGATATCTTCTAGCCATGATGGCCATACCTCAGCGGGCAGCGTCCCTACCCAGGAGCTACCTCGACTGCATGGGAAGGTCAGGAGCTCCATGCTCTTCTACTGAGCATCTATGGGTGCGACGCCCTTAAGGTACCCGTTGCACTCGCCGAAGTCGAGGGAGCAGAACCGGTCGTGGTCCTTGAGGTACCCATTGTGCTTGCTGAAGTCAAGGGAGCAGAATCGGGCGGGGCCCTTGCGGCGGTGGTTATGTCCGACGGCATGTGCCGTGGCCTCTCCTTTGGCATCAGCTATTGCCACCGCGTGGCCACATAGTATTTAGAGTAGAAGCAGTCAGCAAATGTAATCGTTAAGTTCATGGGGGAGCCCCCATGTGAACAATTTTTTGTATCAATGAATACATTAGTTCTATTTTATAATAGAATCACTATTCATTCCTTGTTTTTTATCCTAGTATAGCTTTATTTTTATCCTTTCTTTTTTGCACCTGCCTATTTGTTCCGTAGGCTGCAACTTTTAAGAACCTAGGCATAGCCTGTGAGGCTTGGCTGCTCGTAGCCGTAGGTCGTGGTAGGGTGCGCACAGTCAGGAGTAAGAACAAAGTCACGTAGCGTAATCAAAGGAACATAATGCGCTTTTGTTTGGAAAAAAGTTTTTACCATGTGATAGTAAAAAAGAGAGGTAGTATTGAGTATTGTACCCTCATGGAGCCCCTGAGCGACCTAGGCTAAAAGTGTTCGGGCCAGGGTGCTTTATAGGAGCAAGTGTTGAATAAAAGCAGTAACACCGAATTTAGGGGAAAAATAATGTAGCTATTCACTGTTCTAAGTGTTGGTGAGAACATTGTCATTGTCGTCCTTCAGTTAGTAGGTGCCCAGTTGGATCAGCTTGGTCACCATATAGGGTCCTTCCTATGGTGGATAGAGTTTGTGTTTCTCCTTTGTTGATTGGGTCCTTTGAAGTACGAGATCACCGACTTCAAGGATCCTCCCCTAATCTTCCTTTTGTGGTACACGTGGAGAGTTTGCTGGTAGTGAGCAGAGTGGATGATGGTTGTCTCGTGGGCCTCCTCGAGTAGGTTGATTGTGTCTTGCTGAGCCTCCATGGCTCGATCGCGGTCAAAAGCCTTCACTCTTGGGGCACCATGGTCGAGGTTGGAGGGCAGCACTGCTTCATCTTCATAGGCCAGGAAGAAAGGTGTGAACCCTATGGATCAGTTTAGGGTCATTCTCAGGCTCCATAGGATTGCTAGGACCTCTATGACCCATTGCCCGGCGTACTTGTTGAGTCGGTCGAAGATGCATGGCCTAAGTCCTTGGAGGACCATGCCATTGGCATGCTCGACCTGACCATTAGTACGTGGATGTCTAACTGAGGCCTAGTCAATCCTAATGCCGTATCCATCACTGAAGTCCAAGAACTTCTTTCTAGTGAAGTTAGTCCCATAGTCAGTGATGATGCAGTTAGGAATGCCGAACCGGTAGATGATGTCGAGGAAGAATTTGACCGCCTCTTCTGAGCAGATGTTGGTGATGGGCTTGGCCTCTATCCACTTGGTGAACTTGTTGACTGCTACAAGCAGGTGAGTGAAGCCACCCGGTCCCTTTTTGAGGGGTCCTACCATGTCGAGGCCCTAGATCATGAATGGCCAGGTGATGGGGATGGTTTGAAGCTCCTATGCCGGCAAATGAGTTTGCCGAGCGTAGAATTAGCATCCCTCATATCGACTGATGACCTCCTCTACATCTCATAGTGTGGTGGGCCAGTAAAAAGCTTAGCAAAAGGCTTTTCCAACCAGTGACCTTGGGGCCGCGTGATGTCCACAGATCTCAGCATGGACCTCAAGGAGGAGTTGCTTCCCCTGGTTGGTAGGGATGCACATCATGAGCATCCCCGATGGACTCCATTTGTAGAGTTCATCATCAAGCGTGACGAAGGTCTTGGCACATCGAGCGATCCATTGGGCTTTAGTCCTTTTGGGTGAGAGAACTTCCTCGAGGAGGTAGGCGAGTAGCAGCGCTCACTAGTCGGTTTGATCGAGTGCCAATACGGTGACATCAGCGGGTGACGTCGCTACGGAGGCACTAGGGTTGGAGCCCCAGAGCGCCAACTTGGTGTCGGGGTCGAAGCCCCCGGGCGCCAGCTTGGCATCGGGGTCAAAGCCCCTAGGCGTTGGCTTGGCATTGGGGTGTGTCTGGATTGAACCTTCCAGGACACGGGCGGATGGCTCATGGAGATCGTTGATGAAGATCCTGCTCGAAGATGGATCCCACCTAGCGGCCAATTTTGCAAGAAAATCGGTGGCATTGTTGTCCTTTTAGGGGACATGATGCAGCTCGATCCCCAGGAATTTGTCCTCGAGCTTGTGCACCTCCTAGCAGTATGCTGCTATGAGGGGGCTTTTGTAGGAGGACTCCTTCATGACCTGTTCAACGACCAACTCTGAGTCACCATGGATGTAGAGTCACATAGCACCAAGATCGATGGTGATGCACAACCCATTGATGAGGGCCACATATTCCATGACATTATTTGAGGCCGAGAAATGGAGATGGATGGTGTAGTAGAGCCTACTCCCATCCAAGGAGATCAGAACCACTCTAGCCCCCGAGCCGGGCGCCATTATGGACCCATCGAAGTACATTGTCCAGTACTCGTGGGTGATGTTCGGGGTCGGCAGCTGCACCTCTGTCCATTCGGCAACAAAATCTGTGAGAGCTAGAGATTTAATAGTGGTACAGGGGATATACCTGATGTCATGGCCCATGAGTTTGAGTGCCCACTTGGAGATCTGTCCCATGGCGTCGCGGTTGCAGATAATGTCCCCGAGCAGGTATGAAGTGATGACCATGACTTCATGGTCGATGAAGTAGTGTAGGAGCTTCTAGGTCACCATCAGTATGGCATATAGGAGTTTCTGCACCTCGGAGTACCAGACCTTAGGGTTAGTGAGTACCTCCCTGACGAATTATATGGGCCGCTAGACCTTAAGGTGGTGTCCCAGCTCCTCCCTTTCGATGACCAAGGCATAGCTCACCACATGGTTGCTTGCCGTGACATAGAGGTGGAGGGGTTCTCCCCATTCAGGAGTGACGAGGATTGGGGCTGATGTTAGGGACGCTTTGAGGCTCTCTAGAGCCTGCTAAGCTTCCTCAGTCTAGACGAAGGCGTTCGTCTTTTTGAGGAGCTTGTAGAGTGGCATCCCCTGTTTGTCGAGCCAGGAGATGGCTCAGGGCAGCCAGATAGCCGATGAGCCTTTCTATGCCCTTGGCATTGCGTATAGGGCCCATGTTGGAGATGGCCATGATCTTTTTGGGGTTGGCCTTGATGCCACCCTCGAACACAATGTATCCAAGTAGCTTCCCCTTCGGAACCCCAAAAACACATTTCTCAGGATTCAATATGATGTTGAACCTTTGGAGGTTCACGAATGTTGTGGCCAAGTTTGTGATTAGGTCGCAAGCTTAAGCTGTTTTGACCACTATGTCATCAACATAGACGACGATTATTGGTTTTGGCCGCTCGGCTTGATCAGGCTAATTGAGCGGGTCGATTTGGTTGGTGAAGCATTGCTGCATGCACCTTTGGTAGGTGGCCCCAGCATTCTTCAGGCCAAAAGGCATGGCTACATAGCAGTACGAATCATAGGGGGTGATGAACGAGGTTGCGAGCTGATCGAACTCTTTTATCGTGATCTGGTGATAGCCCGAGTAGGCATCCAGAAAGGAGAGGATCTCACAACCCAAGGTGGAGTCAACAATCTAGTCTATGTGTGGCAAAGGAAAGTGATCCTTTGGACATGCTTTGTTGAGGCCAGTATAATCAACACACATTCTCCATTTGCCAGTCTTCTTTTTAACAAGAACGGGATTGGCAAGCCAGTCAGAGTGGAATACCTCTATGATGAATCCAGCTACCAAGAATTTGGTGATCTCTTCACCTATGGCCCTGCGCCTCTCATTGTCAAAGTGACATAGGCATTGCTTAGCACGCTTTGAGCCCAGGATGAGGCACAGTGTGTGCTCAGCGATGTCTCACCGTATGCTCGGCATGTTAGATGGCTTTCATGCGAAGACATCATGATTGGCACATAGGAAGTCGATGAGCTTGCATTCCTATTTGGCTAGGAGCTGGGTCCCAATCCACACCATCTTGGTTGGGTCAGTGGGGTCGATCCCCACCGCCTTGGTCTCCTCAAGTGGGCAAAAGGCCATCGAGGAGGTTGGTTTGTTGTAGTCTAGGACTACTGGGGTCGATGACTCCTTGAGCTATGGGAGCTCAGACGAATTGATGACCATGGTGGTGAGCTTGAAATGCTCATGGTCACACATGAAGGCATGTGAGAAGGCGCTGCTCATGGTGATGACGCCGTTTGGTCATGGCATCTTCAGCTTGAGGTAGGCGTAGTTGGGGATTGCCATGAATTTGGCGTAGCATGACCTCCCCAAGATGGCATGGTAGGACCCTAGGAAGTCCACCACTTTGAAGGTAAGGACCTTTGAGCAGAAGTTGGCTCGGTTGCCAAACATAATGGGTAGGTTGATCTGCCCGAGCGGGTATGCCTGTGCTTCTAGGATCACCCTGTGGAAGGGAGAGCCTGCTGGGCGGAGTTTCGACCAAGGGATGCGCATGGCATCGAGGGTGTCGACATAGAGGATGTTGAGGCCGCTGCCTCTGTCCATCAGCACCTTGGTGAGGTGCTTCTTATAGACAATGGGGTCGACGACGAGCGGGTAGCGTCCTAGTCTTGCGATGTGGGAGGGATGGTCCCTCTGATTGAAGGTGATCAGAGATTCTGACCAGCTAAGGAAGGAGGGGATGACCATCTCAGCGGCACATGCCTCACTATAGCGTACCTTGTGCTAGTGCTTGGAGCAGATGGCATTGGATCCACCAAAGATTATGATGCATTCCTCGAGATTAGGGAAGTCGTCCCTGTCCTTGCTCGTCGTGCCTCCTTTCTTGGCTACCGCCTCTTTGCTGTCTCCTCCTTTTGGCCTGTCGGCCTATCATAGAAAATGTTTGAGGAGCTCATAGTCCTCATAGAGGTGTTTGGTAGGGTAGGTGTGGTTGGTTCATGGGATATCCTTGAGCTTATTGAAGTGGTTAGGCAAGCCCTGCTGGGGCTGCTTGCCTACGCGATTAGCTATGGTGACCAACGCGGTGTTGTCCGATCAGTGTTGATCCTTTTTGTTCTTCTTGCCCCTCTATGTGGAGGGGCCCTCATCTTAGTCCACATGCTTGACCTTGCCTTTGTCCCAGCCTCCGTTGAAGACCACTCCGACCGCCTCCTCATCGGAGGCGAGGTTAGTGGTGACATCGAGAAGGTCGTGGGTGGTATG
The DNA here is from genome assembly GCF_019320115.1 of Miscanthus floridulus. Lineage (NCBI taxonomy): Eukaryota > Viridiplantae > Streptophyta > Magnoliopsida > Poales > Poaceae > Miscanthus > Miscanthus floridulus. The sequence goes on along the minus strand of NC_089580.1, from coordinate 94,620,987 downwards.
GGGCTTCAGGCAGCCAAGCTTGTGGATCAGGGACTCACAGGTCATCTAGAGAGGAATGCGCTGATGATGTTCGCTTCAATGACATCAAGGAGGGAGTTGCATCATTGGGAGAACCTGTGGATGTAATCCCGCAGGGACTTGTTGGGCTCTTGCTGGTAGCTCTTGAGGTCCTAGGAGTTACCAGGGCGGACATAAGTCCCCTAGAAATTTTTTATGAAGACCCTCTTAAGGTCTACCCAGTCGTGGATGCTGTCATCTAGGAGGAATTCATGCCATGCCCGAACGTGTTCCCCCATGCAGATGGGGAGATATTGAATGATGAAATGGTCATCATCCACCCCTCTGGCTCGGTAGGTGAGCTAGAAATCTTTGAGCCAAATACCAGGGTTTGTCTCCCAGGTGTACTTGGTGATGTTGGTGGGTGGTCGAAAGCACTGTGGAATGGCGCTCTCTAGATAGCCGGCCGAAGGCCCATGGTCCTAGGCCATCTAGGCTGCGACTTCGGGTCTAGGCGGTGACTATGCCTAGGGCGCATTTCACCACTCTCCTCAATGGTCCAACCAGGGCCCGTGTCACCTGCCCTCACCACCGCTCGAAGGACGTCAACATCATACTAGGCCTAATGCTAGTTGCTGATGACACTACGAGCGTCTTGGTGCAGACCGAGGCATTCACGTGCCGGCAGTCGGTGTGGAGCAGGTGCTAGGTCGGACTGTGACGTAGCTGTGGCCTCCTGAGCCGTGCTTGGTGGCTATAGTGGTGAGCTGATGGAGCAATCCATCTAGTGCATCCCCACTCCCCTAGTGGGGAGAGAGGGCATGAGTTGGAGTCATGATGCGGAGCTTTCCGCCTATTGAACGGCGATGGCTTCCACCAGCGCCTGGAGGTTTCGGTAGACCGGGGTCGACGGGCTCTAGAATGCCGTGTAGAAGTATTGCCATAATAGTGATGTTCTAGCTAGCCTGAGCGAACTGTGGGGGTTGTTACCCTCATTCATGATGTTACACTAGACCTGGCGGGCGCAACCCTAGGCTTCGATCGCCGGGTCACGCGCATGGTTCGCAATGTGCTGCACCGAGCACGCCGGCGTAGGCGGTGGCTGGTTCTGCCACCGTTGTCATAGCTCCTTGGCGTGCTCTTGTGTGAGCATGAGGGCCCCTGCACGCGGGTTCAGATGGGTGTGAATCTACAAAGAATCCGTAACTACCGATGGATGTCTGGGAGCATCCGCCAAAGCGCAATCTCAGGACGGATGGTGGCTCAGTGCCACATTGTCGATGCTGGAGCCGTCGTTCTCAACCTCATCATTCAGGAGTTTGTGGAAAGTGGTGGGAGCATAGCTCGCCATTCCCATGAATTCGAATGTGAGAGGGGGTGGCACCAGCATCCTTCGGAGCCCCTGAGTGTCTATGTCCATAGGGGATGCGAGGCCATAGGGGAACCAGTCATATAGTGTTTGTAGTGCAGATAATACGGTCCCTCCGAATAATCGGCGGGAGATAGTAAATAGAGAGTAAATAACAGTATGCACATTACTCACAGCGGGGTTTGAGCAGAGTTTGCTCAGAATGAAGCGCAGGCACCTCATTGTTGAAGTCGTCATGTGTTCCAAAGTTGATGGAGGGTGCCCCACCGGTGGGCGCAAGAACAAGTGCCTCCTCGCGGAGGTGTAGTACGCCAAGCCAATCAGTGATGAAGTCTAGGCTTCTGAAGAGGAAGGCATGGGATGACTTGAAGATGGGCAGAATCCACATCCCCATAGGTGGGAGTACAGGAAACTCCAGTGAGCCGAAGTGAGTCGTATCGCTTGAGCCCGCCATGGTGAAGGTGGTGGAAAAGCGAGCCATCCGATGACCAAAAAGTGTGAACGTACAACGTCTTCCCCACGGACGGTGCCAACTGTCGGTGCAAAAAGTGACCAACACATAAATATTTGTAGTTTTGCTGTACAATGTGATCAGAGGTGGCTTAGCACTCAATGACATAGGGTTTATACTAGTTTAGGCAACGTGCCTTATGTCCAGTTTGAGTCAGTCGGTGACTTTTATTCTTGAGCCTAGGTTCTCGAAGTTTGTTGTGGGGTTACAAATGAAAGGGAGAAAGATGGGGGGTACAAGATGTCCAGTCGGACTCTGGTCTGAAGGGCCAAGAGTGACAGGAAATCTGCTATGTGTTAAGTGTTTGAGCGTGTGCTCTATATAACTTTAGAGTGTCTAAAGTTACAGAGGGTGAATCAATGTAAGTGAACTGATCGATCTCCCCTGTTTGGGAGAGAGTGCATCCCCTTTTATAGACGAAGGGGATGGCCTTACAAGTGAGAGGGAGAGAGTGTATGTATGCTAAGTCTTGTTGCCCATGCTATTGGGTACAGGATGATTGTAGGCGCCCATAACATTGTTAATGTTACATTCATGTGGGAGGTTGTGTCGTCTTCTTTAGGTATGGCAGACATCGGTGCCTGCCACACTATTAATACCCAAAGGCATGCAAGGGGTTTTACCATGTTCACCTAGTACGGTAAATGTCGGCATCCACAACACTATTGATGCCTCAGAGGCATGTGGGGGAGCCTTATTGTGTTTGTCTAGCATGGGAGTTGATAGCGCCCACAACACTATCAAGGAAATGTCGGCGCCTACAACACTGCTTGGGTTTTGTCATGCTAGGAAGGTCATAGGGTACTATCCAGTAGGTGTATAGTGTAACACCCTAGGTGTTAGCCTTGCATAAATTGACTGCATTGCATGAGCATGAGCATCAAGCATTCATATTTAAGCTTTTATAATTGAAACATTTGAATCAAACATATGAAACATGCTTGTTATTTCATGTCTCCTTGTATCTATGCATATGATCATGAGTGAATACATGTAAATGATGGATGTGAGTCACTAAAACATATTAGCTACACTTATGATGACTAGTGGAACAATGTTCATGAAGATCATTTTGACTAATCAAGTACTTAAGTGATGCTAGGCATGTGGACCTGGATAGCTCTATGTGTGACCAATACATGAAATGAGTGTGTGACCTTACAAATAGCTTAAACATGTTTATAAGATCATTATGAACAACTTTGGGATTCATGGTTTGGGGTAGTTTGGTCACTAAGCCATAGTTTAAGTGTATACCATCATTTGAATGTAGCATGTTTGACCAAGTTTAAACTATGTGCTAGAGACCTTGCATGGAGGTGGTCACTAAAGAAAAGTTGTAGTATTTGGCAAGAGGAACAACTTTTATTTTTGGGTCATAGACTAGTTTAGCACCTAACATGCTTGAATTAGGCTCACAAGAATCATCAATTCCCTAGTTTCCACACTTAGCAAATTTCGCTAAGTCTTTCTCCACTGATAGTGCTGACAAGCTTACTTTGGGATGAAATAACTCAAGTTTGGTTGAGAATTAGGGCATGAGTTCTAAATAGAAATTGGAGCTGGTACATAGTTCTACAATTTATATTTAGGTCGTTTGCACAATGGAGCCGCAGATTATCTGTTTGATTGCCGTGAAATCGCGCTGTTAGGCTTGCATCGGGGCACTGATGTCTGAACCTGCTTGTTCTTCAGTGGCCGACCGTCGCCAGAGCATGCGCGCCGTGTGGAGCTGGTGGAGGCCGCGCGTCGCCGGCATCCTGCCCAGCATGGCCGTGTTGGGCCAGAGCGCATTTTATCGCGTCCCGCACCCGCTGCACCATCCTCGTGCTCACATTTTCCTTTCTCTGCCTCCTCCTTCGCCATTCACAGCAGCGCAGCCTCACCGCCGAGCACAGCCTCGCCTCCACCATCGCCTTATGTGCACTCCACCGCATAGCCACTGCCTCCATCTCGCCCGTAGCTGTGCCATGTCCACCTCCACTGCCTCGACATATTGGATGCGTCAATTGAGCGTCGGTGAGGGCGTATTCGCTTTTTCCCCTCTCGCCAGAACCTCGGCCACCATAGCCGCCTCCACGACAAACTTGCCACCGTTTGGCTCACACGCGTTTTCCTTATGGCTATTGGCATTCAGGCTTGGTTAGGATGGGATTTAGCTTGTGTTATGGTGTTACCACCATTAGTGGTCCCACCGGCGTGGAACACAACGACCTATGTCACCGCGTTCTGACCTCTGCGCCACCATGTCGTGGCCATGCTTCGTCGGAGCACCTCAAGCCGCCTAGGTCATCTAGATAGGTTCGCATGGTCACCGTGATGCTGTAGCGCACCTCGCCTGGCTTCACCATGGTTGGTGATGACTGGCACACCACTGAGCAGTGCCGCCGTGCCACCATGGCCGGCGACGAGCATGCTCCGCCCCACCTCCACTGCCACCACCTAGGTCATTCGATGCGCATTGCTCTGTAGAATGTGTAGGTCCACTTGCTGTCGCCGGTGAGCTCGCCGTCGGCGAACTCTGGCCGCGCGAATGCTAAGCAGCGCCGCTGCCCTATTTCGGTTTCACTGACATGTGGGGCCACTAACAGCGGGTCCCGCCTGTCAGCGACAGTTGTGCAGTAGGCTAATTCATTTGTTCCTATTTTTGTGTGCAACTTTGAAAAATTATAAGTTGAGCTATAGAGATCCAAAATTTGAGAACCAAATTTTGTAGTGTTCCTTAGGAAGTGTAGTATTTATGAAAAATATGATATTAGCATTTGTAGTAGTGTTTTTGGAGAAATTAAAATGAAACTTCAAATATGTTTTTAAATGTATGTAAATTTGTTTAATTTATATCTAGAGTTCCTATGCTCCAAAAATTATGAAATTTATGTGGTGAGCTATTCTTGACAAGTATAAGCTCTGGTAAAAATGTGAGAGTCAGCGCATGAATAGATGTTTAGTTATAGATTTTCCTTTTATAATTAGGTGATCCTTGTATGAATTTTTATAAATTATTTATGAATCCAATATTCATGAAATTTGTTGGAGGTTGTCCTAGTACCATATGGATGCTAAGAAAAATATAAAATCTGTTGCTTGACACTTTTCACTAGGGTTTTCTAATTATGCTATTTTAAGCCTTTATGCCTTGTTATTTTTGCATAGGATGTTTTACTTGGTAAAATGGCATGAAACTTTTACAGTAGTCTATTGGTAGCACTAGTAAGCCACTGTAAAGTTTTGAGAATTTATGATGCAACTTTGGTATATGTTTATTATTTACCCTAATTATTTCATTAAATTAAGAAAGGCAATTAAATAATTAGATTTTGATTAAGCATAATGTTTTCTATGGTTCTTATGATGCATAGTAACTGTTGATGTCAATGGTAAGGCTTAGAAGCCATTGATTGTTTACAAATAACTAATTATCGCTTTATCATTCAAATACAAGACTGCATGTATAGTTTTGATTGTTTGGATGATTTCATATAGATAATGGTCTCTACTATAAAACTTGTTAATACCAAAGTTGTAGATAACTTACTAGTCTACCTTGTTTTAAATTTTCACAGCCATAGGACTTAGGGTTTTTGAGTTCTATCTGATACAAGTTTGTTGTCCGAAAGGTTTACTTTTTGGATAGATTTGATTGAATGATTTGTTTGTCCAATTTAACTCATGAATCAAAGTGAGAGTATTAATGGAAAGTTGTAGATAATTTTATAAGCTTTCCAAAAAGTCCAAGATCACCACATTTGGATAAGTACAACTTCAGTTATGAGTAAAACAAGTAGCTACTGTTTTGTGATATAGTAAATGCATTGTTGACGTAGTTGAGTAAATAATCAAGAAGAGATATGCACATACTCAGTAAATGTGATGCACTTGTTATTACTTTAACACCATGTTGTTAAGAATGCTTGCAAGAATCCATTCATCATGTATCAACATACTATACTTGTCAACATGAATGCATTCGTAATGTGATGCACTTGTTATTACTTTAACACCATGTTGTTAAGAATGCTTGCAAGAATCCATTCATCATGTATCAACATACTATACTTGTCAACATGAATGCATTCGTAGTATCTCATGTCATACTCATGCATCTAGGATCGATGGAGGAGACAACATTGCTGGAGTTCAATGAAGGAGAGGAAGGGGACCAGCAGGAGATTCCTCAAGCTGTAGCTCCCAAAGGCGAGGAGCAGACTCCAGAAGAGCTCTAGAGTGCCCTAACCACCGCCCCGCTTCCTTTCTGAAATGCAAGCCCCGGAGCATTCTAAGTCTCCCAGTATTTTACAAAATATTACATAAGTCCTTATGATTGATGCATTAGGTTATAAGAGTTGAATTGAAACCACTAATGCATATAAATTCCTTGTCTAGAAAAGTACGTTTAACCCTATATAGGTCAAGGATCGAGTATATGCTTAGCCATCCTTAGATCGGTAGAAGTCGGGTGATTTCCTGTCACCTGCGAGTTATAGGTGGATACCGAAGCACGGTTGGCTATATTTGCTATCGTGGAAAAGAACATGGGGTAAGCTAAATCGAGGCTGGACAGAGTCTATGGTAGGTTGACTCATGTGATTCCGTCTATGCCGATTAAGGACCATACCGTTATTGGACCTTTTGACAAGATTAAATGCATGCCTATCACTTAGCTGGTCGGATGACTCGTTCCGATCATGAAGCCAAGTAGCACAACTCAGGCCGGGCCCTGCTCTATAAGAGTGCGCACTCTGGATGGTAGTAAGGATGTGCGGGGAGCCAGACTGAGCCCAAGGGTAGGCTGGGCCTGAATGTCCTGGCATTTGGTTGTCCCTAATTGTGTGGCGTTGGGTGAACCCACGAAATGTGTACTTGAGTTGTACCAAAGGTGACCTAAGGCTACCATGGCTGGTAGACTTGGGTTTGTGTTAGGAGTAAATTCCCAGCTAGTTGAAATCGATTCGAATCGCCGTCTCTCCCGAATTGTGAGAAACTTGGCTAGCTCCAACCTTGTAGTAATTGTATTATGGAATATGATGGTTCGAATAAACATGGAATTACAATACCTGCTATGGTTACTATTGTATGCTCTTAAAATGATATACCACATGTTTGGCATTGGAAAGTTGCTAATTTAGAGATGGATAGTCATAGTTAACTTGATAACAGAATTATAATTGTATAACTGAGTTAATCGCTTTTTATGCAAAATGTTGTCAAGCTACATCCACTTATATAGCCTTGCATGATCCTTGGAGTCATTTTATTTCTAGTTTATGATGGGTAAGTCTAGCTGAGTACCTTCTCATACTCAGGGTTTATTTCCCATTGTTGTAGATGGCACTGTTTATCACAGTTATTGCAAGAGTTGCTTCTATCCCGCTGTGGATGAGTAGTAAGCCTTGGGCAGGCTTCTTTATTAATCCCTCTACATGCTTTTGTGGACTGTGATCATATGTTGGCAATGTATCAAACTATGTTGGCAAATGCTACTTTCAAACTTTATTTTCTTCCACTTTTATTTATCAAACTTGGTTTGTAATAACTTTGTTTCATACTCTGATGATGGAAAGGTATCTGTGAACTTTATGTAATATGTGACATGTATGTTCAATCATGCATGATCTTGGTTGTTGTAAATCGTTTATCGAGACCTATCGTGGTACTCGACAAACTACCGGGTTTATATGGGTTCAAGTATGACAGTGCGACCGCTTGCGGGCTACCATTGTACTTGTACTCTTATAAATTGGTCGGTTCTATGACAGCTGGTATCAAGATTCAACGTTAATTGTCACATGTGTATTTAAAACAAAAGTTTTTGTTTTCCAAAACCCTTTCTAGCAACTAATAGCTATATAAATAGGTATTTAAAATCTAAAGTATGCCAGTGATTATTTCCTTATGCCCAAGTTAAGGACTATTAGGTGGCTATTTAAGTACTAACATGGGGGTTTTAATTTTGTCGTCCATACGACGTGCTATTGTATGGATGCCATTCACTTGAATGGTAATGAATGAATCAAATGCCTCTACATCAAGGTAAGTTGATGAGTGGCAAGACCGCAAGATGTGAATGTGCGGTCGGGGAGAGTTAGCTTTGGTACGACTATGTATGCATGCTTGCATGTGTATGTGGTGTGTATTTAATTGTGGGTATAAACTGTTATCGGGTAGCTTTGATACGGAAGTATATGTATGGGTATACATATATGGAAGTATTTAGATTTACATTCTGCATACTTAAATATGGGATGGGCTAAAATGAAACTTTTATGCAGGTACACTAACAACGAAATGTGTAGCTCGACTAGTTATGCTATATATGAGAGAACGTATGTATGCCACCGTATATGTCGTAAGAATAATTTTTCCTAAGTTTGCGAGGACGTATGGAACGAGCATGCATCATGATAATCATCATTCAAATAATTACATTGTTCCTCCCCTTATAAATTTCTTACTCGGTTATGTAACTCTTATCCATTATGGCCTTATCTCACATAAAGTTGTACATGTTAATGGTACAGATGGCAGCGCCAGCTGGATGTGAGAATTTCCTGATGGTTTTCGGAATGCCTACCCTACTATGGAGAGTTTTGCACTTTGTGGGGTACCATGAACCGCCCCTTTATCATTGGAATAAAGAGTACTTGGAGGGACAGCCATGGTACGAGGTGCGGCTAACTATATCAGCTCACACACAGGCACCCTTCTGGTAGGAGTGGAAGGCGAAATCAGAAGGGAAAACTCCTTGGGTGGCTGCCCAAGTAGTGGCCTTTGAGGTTTTGAGTCAAATCTGCCAGCAGCATGGGGATGCACTTACTGGCAGTGCAGCGGGTATGTTTCCTTGGGTGGATCCATCCACAACAATATGGAAACAACGCAACCAAAATGCATTGATCAAAGATCAGGATGAGCAGGCAAATAGCTCTAGTCCTGCCATGAGTGCAATGTTTGTGGTGATGAAGATGTTTTGTACATGCCAGGACACCAGGGATTTCTGGTAGGAATCATACACCACTTGCATGGACAAGCTCATGAGAGCTGAAGCCACATAACATAAGCTCGAGAAGTGTGTGCGGAAGCAAAAGAAAGCCGCAAGTAAAGCTCGATGGGAATCTGACCAAGCCTATGCAGCTTTGGGCACTCTCCATGCCCAAATGGAGCAAGTGGATCAACAGAGAGCAACAGCCCAAGAAGCAAGAGATAATGATTAAGCTTTGCTTGTAGGACTACGGGAGCAGTTGGAGGCCGCCCATGCTGAGGTGTCCACAGCTAGAAGCCAGTGAGATGCAATAGAGAATCATGTTGCTGCAGTAAGGATAGAACGAGATAGGCACCGTGACATGAGTAACGCGTAGGACCATGCTAAAAGGGGCTTACGTCAGCAGCTTGCATAGGCTCAACTTCAAGTGATGAACCTTCAGCATGAGGTGCACTATCTGAACAACTAGCTAAACCCAATCCTTGATGGGGAAGAAGATGGTCCAAATATGGGGGAAGATGATGATGAGGATGAGGAAGAGGAAGAAGTGGAGCCTGAGGAAGGAGACGATCCTATTTCTGACCTCGATAGTGATCATGATGAGGATTAGATCGCTTAGTACTTAGTAGAAGTGCTTAATGTATCATCACTGGTTATGTAATGGTCCTATAGTTTGAATTTGGTGTTGGTGATTGGACTATCATGTAATATTGTTATTTGTATGACTATCGCATGTTTGGTTAAATGCTAATGCAAATTCTAGTTGATTTATCAGTGATCATGATTTGAATATTAACAGGCTATGAGTCCGATAAGTGATCAAATTGGTAGTGTCATGTTGTGAGAATGAATTATTATGTCTCTGTTTTTATTGTATGAATTTGAGATTTGTCTCTAGTAATTTTAGTTTGGCATGATTATAAATTCATCTGCAATCTTTTGACATCAACCAATAATCGCTTATTGTTGCAACTTCACAGATGACTTGCACCCATGCAGGAGCTAGTAGTAGCCATGATGGCAACGACGGTGACTTACCACCACCGCCACCGCCGTCTACTCAGGAGTTCTTTGCCCAATTCTTGGGAAGCCAAACGACAATGGAGGAAGCTCTGCACCTCATTGCGCAGAACACAGCTCGTGGCCACCCACAGCAATAAGGGCCCGAGCCTAATCAGCATAGTACCTTCAAGGAATTTCTAGATATGAAGCCTCCTATCTTCAAGGTGGCAGAGGAACCACTATAGGTGGACGAGTGGCTCAACACCATTAAGTAGAAGTTTCGTCTACTAAGAGTCACCGAGCACCTAAAGGCTGAGTATGCGTCCCATTAGTTGCAGGGACCAGCAGGGGTCTGGTGGACATATTTCTTGTCCTCTCTACCTGCTAATGCACGAGTAACATGGGAGTAGTTCAAGTTGGCTTTTTGGGGGCATCACATTCCCCCAAGCCTAATGCGCATGAAGGTGGCTGAATTTATGAGGCTCACCTAAGGGACAAAGACCCTCATAGAATATATGCATGCATTCAATAACCTGTCTAAGTATGCTCTAGGTTTTGTGGATACCGAGGAGAAGAAGATAGAGAGCTTCAAGTGGGGTCTTGGCACCAAACTGATGAAGACCATGGCCAATTCCAAATGCAACACCTATAACAAGTTTATTAGTGATGCTCTGACCCAAGAAAATCATAACAACATCCATGTGATAGCTAAGGGTCACAAGTGGGCATTTGAGGCAGGTGCCTCTGGATCTTCACAGTCTAGGGCTCCTATCATAGCTAGGCCACAATTCCGTCCACCTACACCGAAGTTTAGGCCTCCACCACCAAAAGCTCAGAATAGCAGGCCTTAGAAAGCATTCTGTAAGGCATTCACTATTACCTTACCCAAAGGAAATGGCGGTCAGGGAGGCTCCATAGGACCTAGGATTAATCAACCCTGTTTTAACTACAATCAAGTAGGGCATTGGGCCAAGGAGTGCCCCCACCCAAAGAAGAATGCCAATTAGAATCAGAATAATCAGAGGTAGGTGAACTCAAGGGCACGTCCGGGGTACATGCACTATACCGCTGTTGAGGAAGTGCCCGCTGGAGAAGTTGTCACGGCTAGTATGTTTCTTGTCAACAAGCATCCTGCTATTGTTTTATTGATTTAGGAGCTTCTCATTCATTTATGAGTCAAGCATTTGCATCTAGACATGAACAGAAAATCATTGAAGTAAGCAAAGGTGGTTATAATATAAGTTTAGCTAGGGCTACTATTTCTATGAATAAGATAGTCAGAAATATGCTCATCTCTATTCTAGAGAGGGAGTATACAATAGATTTGATAGTGTTGCCCGGGTTATCCATAAGTGTAATCTTAGGCATGAATTGGATGAAGGATCATGGTATTCTCATTGACACTAGCACATGTACTATTATGTTGAGAGAACCCAAGGGAGGGAATGTTTTTCTAGTACCACTCTTCTAAAATTTTGAGCTCCAACACTTAGCTTGTGCTATCCAAACCACTACCCTTTGTGATATCCCTATGGTTTGTGAGTTTTTGGATGTATTTCCAGAGGAGTTACTAGGTTTACCACCTAATAGGGATGTGGAATTTAAGATTGAGTTAGTGCTAGGTACGGCACCTATCTCAAGAAGACCTTATAGGATGCCACCAAATGAGTTAGTAGAACTTAAGATTCAGTTATAGGATCTATTGGACAAGGGTCTTATTCAACCTAGTTCATCTCTGTGGGGATGTCTAGCATTGTTTGTAAAGAAGAAGGACAAGTCCTTGAGAATGTGTGTGTATTACAGACCACTCAATGCTATGACCATCAAGAACAAGTACCCGTTGCCTCGCATCGACATCTTGTTCGATCAGTTGGCAAAGGCAAAGGTATTCTCCAAGATTGACTTGAGATCAGGCTATCATCAAATAAAGATTAGACCAGAGGATATACCTAAGACTGCTTTCTCCACTAGGTAGGGCTTATATGAGTATTTGGTCATGTCTTTCAGACTAACGAATGCTCCTGCCTACTTTATGTACCTAATGAATTCGGTATTCATGCCCAAGCTTGACAAGTTCATGGTCGTGTGTATCGATGATATATTGATTTATTTGGAAAATGAGGCAGATCATGAAGAGCATCTGAGGATTGTTCTATCTAGATTGAGGGAGCATAAGTTATATGCAAAGTTTAGCAAGTGTGAATTTTGGTTGAGCAAAGTACCTTTCTTAGGTCATATCTTATCAAGAGATGGAATCTCTGTAGACCCATCAAAAGTACAAGAGGTCATGGATTGGAAGGCCCCGACTTTAGTTCATGAAGTTTGGAGTTTTCTAGGGTTAGCAGGATATTATCGTCGTTTCATCCTAGATTTCTCAAAGATAGCTAAGCCCTTGACTAGGCTACTTTAGAAAGATGAAAAGTTCAATTAGACACCAGAATGTGAAGCAACTTTTCACACCCTCAGGACTCTATTAACTACAGCCCCTGTTTTAGAATAATCCAACATTGAGAAGCCTTTTGATATATTTTATGATGCATTAGGTATAGGTTTGGGGTGTGAGCTCATGCAAGAAGGAAGAGTTATTGCATATGCTTCTCAGCAATTGAGAAAACTTGAAGTCAACTACCCTATGCATGATTTAGAACTTGCAGCAGTTGTTCATGCATTAAAGATATGGAGACATTATTTGTTGGGCAATATATGTCATATATATACTGACCACAAAAGTCTCAAGTATATCTTTACCCAACTAGAGCTAAACATGAGACAGCGAAGATGGTTAGAATTGATTAAGGACTACAATTTGGAGGTGCATTACCATCCGAGGAAAGCCAATGTTGTAGCCGATGCACTCAGTTGGAAAGCTCAATGCAACACTGTAGAAGCATTGTTGGAAGATGGCTTCAATTTGTTACATCCTATTGTACTGCACAATATCACTATCAGTTGTTCACTTAAGAGCAAAATCATAGAGCTACAGCAGATAGATGAAGGTATAGGTCACATCAAGAGAAATATGCAAGAACAAGAAACCAAACATTTTAGATTAGATGAAAAGGGTGTACTATGGTTTGAAGACCGACTTGTGGTACCGAAAGACCATGAGCTTAAAAATCAAATTCTAGAGGAAGCTCATTCGTCCAAATTATCTATCCATCCGGGTAGTTGTAGATGTATCAAGATTTGAAAACCCATTTTTGGTGGACTAAGATGAAGAAGGAGATCATAGCCTATGTCGCTAGGTGCGATAATTGCAGTAGAGTAAAAGCTGTTCATACGAAATCTGCCAGATTACTTTAGCCATTGCCTATTCTAGATTGGAAATGGGAAGAAATCAGTATGGACTTTATCACAGGCCTTCCAATGACACAACAAGGGCATGATTCAATATGGGTCATTGTAGATCGTCTCACCGAGTTAGCACATTTTATACCAGTGAACACAACAGATCGCGTAGTGAAATACGCCGAACTATATGTTTCTCAGATCGTGAGACTACATGGAGTACCCAGGACCATAATCTTAGACCGAGGACCACAATTCATAGCATGTTTCTAGGAACACTTGCACCAGGCTTTGGGAACTAAGCTAATCAAAAGTTTAGCATACCATCCGCAAACTTCAGGACAAACTAAGCGAGTGAACCAGATCTTAGAAGATTTGCTGAGAGCTTGTGTTATATCTTCCAAAGGTTCATGGGAGAAATGGTTACCTTTAGCTGAGTTCTCCTACAACAACAGTTATCAAGCAAGCATCAAGATGGCTCCGTTTGAAGCCTTATATGGCATAAAATGTAGAACCCCATTGAATTGGATTGAGCTCGATGAGAGGAGATACTTTGGTATTGACTTTGTAAATGAAGCTGAAGAGCAAGTGCATATTATCCAACAACATATAAAGGTAGCTCAATCGAGACAAAAGAGTTATGCTGATAAAAGAAGAAGACCACTGACTTTTGAAGTGGGTGACTATGTATACTTGAAAGTATCACCCATGAAAGTGGTGAAAGATTTGGAGTGAAAAAGAAGCTTGCGCCTAGATATGTAGGGCCATACCAGATTATGGAATGGAAGGGAAATATTGCTTATAAGTTACAACTTCCACCAGAGATGAGTGCAATATTTGATGTCTTCCATGTTTCCCAGTTGAAGAAATATCTTCGTGTGCCTAAAGAAGCTATTGCACCCACCAACATGAAGCTTCAATCGGATTTGACTTATGAAGAAAAGCCAATCCAAGTGTTAGAAGAGATGGAAAGAGTAGCATGGAGTAAGATCATTAAGTTCTATAAGGTGGTGTGGAACAATCACAATGAACAAGATGCTACGTGGGAACGAGAGGATTATTTACGAGAGGTTTATCCTGCCTTTTTCTAAGAATGGTAGGTCTTGCAAATCTTGGGATGAGATTTTTATAAGGGAGAGGGGCTGTAACACCCTAGGTGTTAGCCTTGCATAAATTGACTGCATTGCATGAGCATGAGCATCAAGCATTCATATTTAAGCTTTTACAATTGAAACATTTGAATGAAATATATGAAACATGCTTGTTATTTCATGTCTCCTTGTATCTATGCATATGATCATGAGTGAAGACATGTAAATGATGGATGTGAGTCACTAAAACATATTAGCTACACTTATGATGACTAGTGGAACAATGTTCATGAAGATCATTTTGACTAATCAAGTACTTAAGTGATGCTAGGCATGTGGACCTAGATAGCTCTATGTGTGACCAATGCATGAAATAAGTGTGTGACCTTACAAATAGCTTAAACATGTTGAGAAGATCATTATGAACAACTTTGGTATTCATGGTTAGGGATAGTTTGGTCACTAAGCCAAAGTTTAAGTGTATACCATCATTTGAATGTAGCATGTTTGACCAAGTTTGAACTATGTGCTAGAGACCTTGCATGGAGGTGGTCACTAAAGCAAAGTGGTAGTATTTGGAAAGAGGAACAACTTTTATTTTTGGGTCATAGACTGGTTTAGCTCCTAACATGCTGGAATTAGGCTCACAAGAATCATCAATTCCCTGGTTTCCACACTTAGCAAATTTCGCTAAGTCTTTCTCCACTGACAGTGCTGACAAGCTTACTTTGGGATGAAATAACTCGAGTTTGGTTGAGAATTAGGGCATGAGTTCTAAATAGAAATTGGATCTGGTACATAGGTCTACAATTTATATTTAGGTTGTTTGCACAATGGAGCCGTAGATTATCTGTTTGATCACCGTAAAATTGCGTTGTCAAGCTTGCATCGAGGCGCTGATGTCTGAACCCACTTGTTCTTCAGTGGCTGACCGTCACCAGAGCATGCGCACCATGTGGAGCCGATGGAGGACGCACGTCATCGACATCCTGGCCAGCATGGCCATGTTAGGCCAGAGCACATTTTATCGTGTCCCGCACCCACTGCTCCATCCCCGCGCTCACATTTTCCTTTCTCTGCCTCCTTTGCCATTCACAGCAGCTCAGCCTCACCTTCATCGTTGCCTCGCGTGTGCTCCACCGCACAACCACCGCCTCCATCTCACCCGTAGCTGTGCCACGTCCACCTCCACCGCCTCGACGTATTGGCTACGTCAATTGAGCTTCAGTGAGGGTGTATTCGCTTTTTCCCCTCTTGCCAGAACCTCGGCCACCATAGCCGCCTCCACGGTGAACTCACTACCATTCGGCTCGCACGTGTTTTCCTTCTGGCTATTAGTGTTTGGGCTTGGTTAGGATGGGGGTTAGTTTATGTTATGGTGTTACCACCATTAGTGGTCCCGCCGGCGCAAAACACGACGACCCACGCCACCGTATTTTGACCTCTATGCCACCACGTCGTGGCCATGCTTCTTTGGAGCGCCTCAAGCCGCCTAGGTCGTCTAGATAGGTTCACACGGTCACCGTGATGCTATAGCGCACCTCGCCTAGCTTTGCCGTGGCTGGTGATGACTGGCGCACCGCTAAGCAGCGCCGCCATGCTGCCATGGCCGGCGACGAGCATGCTCTGCCCCACCTCCACTGCCACCACCTCAGACATTCGACGCGTATTGCTCTGTAGAATGTGTAGGTCCACTTGCCGTCGCCGGTGAGCTCGCCATCGGCGAACTCTAGCCGCATGAATGTTAAGCAGCGCCGCTGCCCTATTTTGGTTTCACTGACATGTGGGGTCACTGACAGCGGGTCCCGCCTGTCAGCGACAGTAGTGCAGTAGGCTAATTCAATTGTTCCTATTTTTGTGTGCAACTTTGAAAATTTATAAGTTGAGCTATAGAGATCCAAAATTTGTGAACCAAATTTTGTAGTGTTCCTTAGGAAGTGTAGTATTTATAAAAAATATGATAACAACATTTGTAGTAGACTTTTTGGAGGAATTAAAATGAAACTTGAAATGTGTTTTTAAATATATGTCTTGTTTAATTTATATCTAGAGTTCCTGTGCTCCAAAAATTATGAAATTTATGTGGTGAGCTGTTCTTGACAAGTATAAGCTCTGGTAAAAATTTGAGGGTCAGTGCATGAATAGATTTTTAGTTATAGATTTTCCTTTTATAATTAGGTGATCTTCGTTTGAATTTTTATAAATTATTGATGAATCCAATATTCATGAAATTTGTTGGAGGTTGTCCTAGTACCATATGGATGCTAAGAAAAATATAAAATCTATTGGTTGACACTTTTCACTAGGGTTTTCTAATTATGCTATTTTAAGCCTTTATGCCTTGTCATTTTTGCGTAGGATGTTTGGCTTGGTAAAATGGCATGAAACTTTTACAGTAGTCTATTGGTAGCACTAGTAAGCCACTGTAAATGTTTGAGAATTTATGATGCACCTTTGGTATATGTTTATTATTTACCCTAATTATTTAATTAAATTAAGAAAGGAAATTAAATAATTAGATTGTGATTAAGCATAATGTTTTCTATTGTTCTTATGATGCATAGTAACTATTGATGTCAATGGTAAGGCTTAGAAGCCATTGATTGTATACAAATAACTAATTATGGATTTATCATTCAAATACAAGACAGCATGTATAGTTTTGATTGTTTGGATGATTTCATATGGATAATCGTCTCTACTGTAAAACTTGTTAATAACAACGTTGTAGATAACTTACTAATCTACCTTGTGTTAAATTTTCACAGCCATAAGACTTAGGGTTTTTGAGTTCTAGCTAATACAAGTTTGCTGTCTGAAAGGTTTACTTTCTAGATAGATTTGATTGAATGATTTGTTTGCCCAATTTAACTCATGAATCACAGTGAGAGTCTTAAAGGAAAGTTGTAGATAATTTTATAAGATTTCTAGAAAGTCTAAGATCACCACATTTGGATAAGTAGAACTTCAGTTATGAGTAAAACAAGTAGCTGCTGTTTTGTGATATAGTAAATGGATTGTTGAAGTAGTTGAGTAAATAATCAAGAAGAGATATGCACATACTCAGTAAATGTGATGCACTTGTTATTACTTTAACACCATGTTGTTAAGAATGCTTGCAAGAATCCATTGCTCATGTATCATCATACTATACTTGTCAACATGAATGCATTCGCAGTATCTCATGTCATACTCATGCATCTAGGATCGACAGAGGAGATAACGTTGCTGGAGTTCAACAAAGGAGAGGAAGGGGACCAGCAGGAGATTCCTCAAGCCACAGCTCCCAAAGGTGAGGTGCAGACCCCAGAATAGCTTCCGGAGTGCCCTAACCACTGCCCCGCTTCCTTTCTAAAAGGCAAGCCCCGGAGCACTCTAAGTCTCCTAGTATTTTACAAAATATTACTTAAGTCCTTATGATTGATGCATTAGGTTATAAGAGTTGAATTGAAACCACTAATGCATATAAATTCCTTGTCCAAAAAAGTACCTTTAACCCTGTATAGGTCTAGGATCGAGTATATGCTTAGCCATGCTTAGACAGGTAGAAGTCGAGTGATTTCCTATCACCTGCGAGTTATAGGTGGATACCGAAGCACGGTTGGCTATATTTGCTATCGTGGAAAAGAACCATGGGGTAAGGTAAATCGAGGCCGGATGGAGTCTATGGTAGGTTGACTCATGTGATTTTATCTGTGCCGGTTAAGGACCGTACCAATGTTGGACCTTTTGACAAGATTGAACGCATGCCTATCACTTAGCTAGCCGGATGACTCATTCCAATCATGAAGCCAAGTAGCTCAACTCAGGCCAGGCCCCGCTCTATAAGAGTGCACACTCTAGATGATAGTAAGGATGTGCGGGGAGCCGGACTAAGCCCAAGGGCAGGCTAGGCCTGAACGTCCTAGCATTTGGTTGTCCCTGATTGTGCGGCGCTGGGTGAACCCACAAAATGTGTACTTGAGTTGTACCAAAGGTGACCAAAGGTTACCATGGCTGGTAGACCTAGGTTTGTGTTAGGAGTAAATTCCTAGCTGGTTGAAATCGATTCGAATCGCTGTCTCTCTCGGATAGTGAGAAACTTGGCTAGCTCCTACCTCGTAGTAATTGTATTCTGGAATATGATGGTTCGGATAAATATGGAATTACAATACCTGCTATGGTTACTATTGTATGCTCTTAAAATGATATACCACATGTTTGGCACAGGATAGTTGCTAATTTAGAGATGGATAGTCAGAGTTAACTTGATAATAGAATTATAATTGTATAACTGAGTTAATTGCTTTTTATGCAAAATGTTGTCAAGCTGCATCCACTTATATAGCCTTGCATGATCCTTAGAGTCATTTCATTTCTGGTTTATGATGGGTAAGTCTAGCTGAGTACCCTCTCGTACTCAGGGTTTATTTTCCCATTGTTGTAGATGGCACTGTTTATCATGGTTATTGCAAGAGTTGCTTCTATCCCACTATGGATGAGGAGTAAGCCTTGGGCAGGCTTCTTTATTAATCCCTCTACATGCTTTTGTGGACTATGATCGTATGTTGGCACTGTATCAAACTATATTGGCAAATGCTACTTTCAAACTTAATTTCCTTCTGCTTTTATTTATCAAACTTGGTTTGTAATAACTTTATTTCATACTCTGATGATGGAAAGGTATCTATGAACTTTATGTAATATGTGACATGTACGTTGAATCATGTATGATCTTGGTTGTTGTAAATCATTTATCAAGACCCATCGTGGTACTCGACGGACTACCGGGTTTATATGGGTTCAAGTATGATAGTGCGACCGCTTACGAGCTGCCATTGTACTTGTACTCTTATAAATTGGTTGATTCTGCGACATACAGGGTACGGTCTTTGGTACTATGGTTAACTTGAGTGCCCTACCTTACTTTCTTAGTATGTTTCTTGGTCCTTACTAAGCGGGTGTCCCCGGTAGGTTGGTCCCAGTTAGCTCTGATTGCGCCAGTCAGAGAGGAGCTATAAGCAGGGGTTTGGCATATTTCTGGTCAGAGTCAGAAGTGGTGTTTTAGCTAGGCCTTCTGGTTGGAGAGGCCGTCTGGAGGTGGGCCAGTGTCAGAAGCAAGCACTGGTCCTCCTTCGTGAGGCCTTCCGGTTGGAGAGGCGGGCCGGAGTCGGAAGCGGGTGCCGTTCCTCCTTGGCCAGGCCTTCCGGTCGGAGACTGGATTATCCTTCTAGCCTATCGTTTGGGCCCACCCATGAGTTGTGTGTTGTTCGCAATGTTGTCTACGGGACCAAGCCTTTGTTGGGAAGCTAGTCCATGAGGGACCTTGGGTTTATGAACCCGACAAATACCCTTGGTTAGCCCGATGGATCACCGGAGCTACCTCACCGGTGATAATGGTGGCACGACGGAGGTGCTCTATGGTGGACTCATCGTCTTTAATGACGATATGGTTAGGCAAGTGTGGCTACAATGTTAGGAGATCCTAGCGGAGGTCTAGGCTTAGGTCTAGGTCATGGTGGAGCGGTGGTGTGCTCCGGCCTTGTACATGGAAGCACGGCGGCGCACAGCACACGGCAGTGAGGTCACTATTCCAAGAAGACAATGGCCGAAGGTAGGTCTCCTTCTTTGGGGAAGATGTGGAAGTTCTAGATGACATGGTAACAAGCACTAAAGGGAGCTAAAGGCGGCCGGTGAGGTCGGCAGCTACGAGCTCATGCACGCAACCATGGTGGACAAGCATAGCACGGTCACACATTTCAGTGTGGTGGTAGTGGTAATATTTAAGCCAGCTTTGGCATTAGCATCTAGGCCCTACGACGATGACTAGATGAGGGAGAGTGGGGTCGGAGGTGGATAGGTTGTGGCTGGCCACGGGCAAGCTTGAGCTCGATGGTGCATCATGGCCATGGCAGCGACAACGGCAGTGCAATGTGGCCTTACCCTTAGATGAACTCAGGGAAGTGGAGCAAGTCACGGCAGAGCTATGCGCATGACGGATTGAACGGTGGTGGCATATGAGCATGGTGGAGGCGTGCAGTGATGGTGACGGCGGCGCTGTTGCTTGCTCTACATGCGCGGGTGAGAGAGAGAGCGACTGAGAGTGAGGGTGAGTAGGAATGAGGAGCAGTTGGCTCACTCTCCCTCTTGACACGATGATGAAAGGACAAGCAAGTGTTGACATGCGGCACGTGTGTGCTGACGTCGGTCGGCCACGATGGCGCGTGGCGCCCGGTTCAAACCTGGCCATCAGGTCGACTGACAGCGCGAGTTCAAGCCATTAGTACCCCTAATCCATGGCGAGTTAGCAAAAATTCCATTACTAAGAATTGTAGAGCTACACATGATCTCTAACTTTGCTTAAATGAGCTTGGTCTAATTCGAGCTGGTTTTCAAATTGCAAAGCTTCAAAGTATGGTACATGAAACTATAAATAGCTAATGACTTAGCAAAATTTTCTAAGTTTGAAAACAACATTTCATTGCTACTTGTGGCCTCTATTTGACCATGCTAGGCACTAAATTAGCTCATGACCCTTAAATAAAGTTTGTTACCCATGTCAAGAACTACAACTTTTATTAAGGGTGCACTACCATGCAAAACCTATATGCATAGTTTAACTCTAGTCAAAATAGTATCATGAGAAATGAAATTTTAAGTAAACTAGGACTTAGAAGCAAATTTGGCCCATATCCTGAATACAAACATTGTTCCATTTACCATCATAGATATGTCTAAGGTGTTTTTGTGACCTCACAACCATCTCTTACATTGGTCACACATGATCACAAGCATATGCATGTATATAATCAACATCACATGTGATAATATGTAAAGAATAAGATGAAATTCCGTATGCTCATGTTCATGAATGCTTGGATGATGCTTGTGCTCATGAAATGCAAGTGCCAAATGCAATGCTTAACACTAGGGTGTTACAATTACCTTCCTAATTTTGTGGGTGCGACTGATTCCACCCTGGATCTCCTTATGGATAGAACCCATTGTAGTTGTTGTACCACACATATGGAATATGTGAGTAGAGCGATTGGATGGTACCATAAGTTGCTCCTTTTATGGCACCTTGCTTGTCCAAGCGTTTTATTAAGAGATCCAACTTTGCAGGCATCATATCTATTTCCTCCATGGTATGCATGCCGTCTTCTTGGGTTTGGAGTCTGTCGTCACTCCAACCCTGGTTGGAGACCATCTTCTCAATGAGAGCCATAGCTCCATTGACTATGAGTGAGAAGAAGTCTCCTTCAGCAGTAGCATCTATGTGGCTCTGGATGTGGAAGTTAGCCGGTGTAGAAGTTTTTAAGAATCAACCAATGTTCCATCCTATGGTGTGGGCAGGCAAGGATGTATTCTTGTAACCTCTCCCATGCTTCTGGGATGGATTCTTATGTTGTCTGCTAGAAGTTGGAAATTCTTCCACAAAGGGCATTGGTTTTGCCCATCGGGAAGAACTTCGTGAGAAATGCCATGGAACACTTGTTCCATGTGTTGATAGCTTCCCGATCCTTGTAGAACCACTATTTTGACCTCCCCAAAAGGGAGAACAGAAACAGACATAGTTTGATCATCTCAAGTGTGACATCCTTCATGACAATGGTGTCACACAGCTCCAGGAAGTGTTGTAGATGAGCGTTGGCATCCTCACTACATAGTCCATAGAACGGACTAGCCTGCACCATCATGATTAGGCTAGTCTTCAATTGAAAGTGCGCATCGCCCATGTTGATAGCTGGCCCAACGGGCACATTGGCAACAGTGGGGATAGAGTACTCGCGGAGCATTTTGTTGGCCATAGGGTTCGGTACAAATGGTGCTTTGATGACGGGTTCGGTTGTCGGTGGAGTAACAGAAGGAGGATCATCACGAGGTCAGGCCTTCTTTAGGAATGACTCTGGATTCTTGGTGAAGTTCGTCGGCAAGTCAAAACCATCTTACACTATCCATTTTTCATCCACAATAGGAGAAAACATGCAAAGTTATCCTATTATGAGCAATGGCTACTACACATGCATATCATCATGAACATGTCCTAATAGATTCTTTTAACCAGTACCTACCCCGACAACTATGCTAGAAATGCTTATTGGTATTTCTAAGCGACATCACCGAATATGGAGTTTTAAGTCCATCCCCAACAACGGCTCTAGAAATGCTTGTTGGCATTTCTAAGCGACATCACTGAATATGGAGTTTTAAGTCCATCTCCGGCAATGGCGCCAGAAATGCTTGTTGGCATTTCTTAGCGTCATCACTAGGATTGGTGTTTCCTAGCAATGGCACTAGAAATGTCGTGATGATATTTCTAAACACATGTAGAAATCTTTCACAAGCGCACGGATATATTGTTGTAGCATTTAACCCAGAGGTATTTGGGTATCGTTCATTTATATTTTCCCAAAGGAAGGCATGGTTTAAAGTCTCTAGTAAAGACATAGTCAAGATAACATGATTGTATAATATACCAAATTTCATAACAAGGGTAAGATAGGATAAATATTGCATAGTGTGAGATACACTCAAGCCAATCTTAAGGATAAAGATAAAAGAAAGAATAAAGAATAAAAGAATATACCTAAACAGGAGCAGGCTTATCTTGTATAGCTATGCTAAGATGAGCAGATCTTCATACAAATACATGAATTTCTAAGGGTTGTGATTCTAAGTTAAGATAGCTTTGGTTACTATAGACTTGCTTCGGGCCCTGAATCACACCTGGTCTGCCAGGCGAGGCCGGCCTATAGCTCTACGCCATATCCGAACGTGGGAGATTATGAAAGACGGACAAGGCTGTCACCACCTGCCGCCTACCCCTCAACCAGAGGATACTGTAACACACCAGTGTTAAGCTTTGCATCTGGCGCCTGCATTTCATGAGCACAAGCATCATCCAAGCATTCATGAACATGAGCATATGAAATTTCATCTTATTCTTATACCTTATCACATGAAATGTTGATTATATATATGCTTATGCTTGTAATCTTATGACTAATGTATTAGATGGTTGTGAGGTCATGAAAACACATTAGACACATCTAGAATGATAATTGGAACAATGTTTACTTCTAAGTGTTGAACAGTAGCTTCTAAGTGTTGAACAATGACATATACCAAATTTGCTTCTAAGTGTTGGTTTCATTTGAAATGCAATTTTCATGATGCTAGTTTGACTAAAATGGAACAGTAGCTTAGAGTGTTTGCCTAGCTGTGTGACCTAAATAAAAGTTGTAGTTTTTGTCATGTGTAACAAACTTTATTTAAGGGTCATGATTTAATTTAGTGTCTAACATGGTCAAATAGAGCTCACAAGTATCAACAAAATGCTGATTTCAAAACTTGAAATTTCGCTGTGTTTAATCGGCTTTCAGTTTCAATGTAGCCCACTTTAGAGCAATGTAGTTTGTAAACTAGTTCGAATTAGACCACGACCATTAAAGCAAAGTTGTAGTACTCACATAGCTCTACAACTTTCACTAATACTATTTTCATAAATTCACCATGGATTAGGAGTTATACGTATACGAACTTGCTCTGTTAGTCATCTGTTGCAGGCCAGAAACTGGCCGGGGCAGTGTGGCATCATGCTCGACCGGCCATAGGCCATGGCCACCACATGGCATACACGATCCGGGGCTAGGCCGCGTTGCGGTCGACCATGCGCTGAAAAGGATGTCATGCGTCCCAGCCCTCACTCTCTTTCTCTCTCGCTCTTGCGCTCGCCGAAGCAGAACCGTAGTGCCGCCATCGCCGCCGCACCACCGCCAAGCACGTTCACTGCTGCCACTATGCCATTATCCAATAGCTCATGCACACAACTCCACCACCTCCTCCTCCACCTTGCTGACATGCTAGCACCACCATTCGAGCAAGGGTAAGGTTGTATTACGCGTTACCATCGCCACCATGGCCATGGAGCAACACCGAGCTCCGAGCTCACCAAGGCCAGTCTTATCCACAACTCCTCCTACCTCCTTCTCCCTAGTTCCGTCATTATCTTAGGTTATAGATGCTCATGTCATCGTTTGTTTAACCGCTACCGCCGCCGTCATGTGGGAACATGCGATGCCATCGTGCTCATTCGCCATGGCTATAAGCACACGCTTGCCGCCACCGACTTCACCGGCCACCCTTAGCCGGTTTTGGTACCTGTTACCATGTCGCCTAAAGGTGTTGCACCTTCCCCAATGATGGAGACCTACCTCCGGCCACCATCTCGTCGGAACGGTGACACCACCGTCGTGCTCTGTGCGCTGACGTGCCACCATGCACATGGCCAGAGCTCACTGCTACTTCACCATGGCTTGATCCGCACCGTAGAGCTTCACTAGGGTTGATAGATGCCATAGCCATGCTCGCCTAGCCATGCCGTTGCCGAGGATGGCCGGAGCACCACCGCGCATCACCACTGAGCCGCCATGCAAACCGAGGGTACCTGTAGGTGCGGAATAGGATGGGGAACATGTTGGTGCCAACCTCGTCGCTAGTGACCTCGCCGGTCAAGCCACGTCCCTGCTCTGTGTGTCGCTAACATGTGGGTCCGTTGACCCATGGGTCCTAGCTGCCATTCAGTTTTTGAAATGTTTTCTAGATTTATTTTCATAGAGCTAGAAGTATCCAAATGGGGTGAACCAAATTTTGTCGGATTCATCTTGAAGTGTACTATTTGATAAAAATATGAAATATATTGTTTAGGGTATTTTTCTAGAAGAATTAAATTGATCAAGATAAGTGCTTTTAAAATAGTTTCTATCTTGTAAATTGCATACTTGAGCTAGGAAGGTGATAAAATTGTGATTCCAATTTTGCTCGTCTTGTGTTAACATGCTCTAGCTAGGAAAAATACTAAACCTATAGTAGGCATTCTTGAAAAATGGTCTTCATATTTAATCCTAATTAATTGCTAGTTTCTAGTGAAATTACTTGGTGTAAAAATATATAACATATGGGCATACAAATTTTACAAAGTATTTTCATGCTAGGAGGAAACTAAGAAAAATATTAAATCTTTTGCTTGACACTTTTCACTATGCTAAACTAATTTTTGCTAAAATAAGCCTATATAACTTGTCATTTTTGTAAATGCAGCTATACTTATCCAAATGGCATGAAATTTGTACAATAAACTAGTAATGTCATTTGTAGGCTACTGTAATTTTCTAAGAATTTATTAAGCACTGCAAATATTTATCCTTTAAATCACCTTATTATCTAAGGAAATTAATAAATGAATATAAATAAATTAGTTAGTCATAACCATGAGGTTTTCTATGGTGCTTGTGATGCATATGATATGTTGATGTTATTAGTTAATCTTAGAAGTAATTGGTTGTATGCAACTAGTTAATTATCGCATTATAATTCAACTAGATGACTGCATGTGTAGTTTCTGTTGTGGTGATAATTTCATGAAGATAATAACTTTTTCTATGAAACTTGTTAATAACAAAGTTGTATATAACTTACTTATATACCTTATGTTAAATTTTTATAGTAATAGGCCTTATGGTTTAAGAATTATAGCGGTTAGAAGTTTGCTGCTAGAAATGCTTACTCTTTGGATAGATCTAAAAGATTGAATGGTTTGACCTAGGTAAATACCGAATAACCCTCATATGATTAAAATAAAGTTGTAGGCAATTTCATAAGATTTCCATAAAGTCTGCAACCATATTATTTAGATGTCTATAACTCCAGTTATGGACAAAACAAGTGCTTGCTGTCTTGCAGTCCAAAAAATTGCTTAGATGAGAATTTGTTTAGTCACTAGAGAACAGATATGCACCTACTCAGTAAAATAAGATGCAACTTGTTATGACCTTAATACAATGCTATTTAAAACACTTATGAGGATGCTTTCATCACATCATATCATATCATACATGTCATCATATATGCATTCGTGATATCTTATTTCATGCTCATGCATATAGGATCGTCCGAAGGGATAACCCTTTTGGAGTTCAACAAAGAAGAAGAGGAGGATCAGTAGGAGACGCCTTAGGCCATAGCTCCAAAAGAAGAGGAGTAAACTCTTGAGGACCTCCCTGAGTGCCTGGATCACCATCCAACCTCTTTCCTCAATGGAAAGCCCAGAGCATTCTAAGTCTCTTATGTTTTACAAAACTTCACTTGAGTCCTTTATGTTTGATGCATTAGGTTATAAGATTTGTTTGGAAACACTTGATGCATAGAACTACCTTGTCTAAATAAATACACCTTTAACCCTATGTAGGTCTAGGATCGAATATATGCTTAGCCATGCTTAGACCGGTAGAAGTCGGGTGATTTTCTATCACCTGCGAGATATAGGTGGATACCAAAGCACGGTTGGCTATATTTGCTATCATGGAAAAGAACCATGGGGTAATGTAACTGGAGGCTGGGCAGAGTCTATGCATAGGTTGACTCATGTGATTCCATCTATGTCGATTAAGGACCGTACCATTGTTGGAACTTCTGTTGAGATTGAACGCATGTCTCTCACTTAGCTAGCGGGATAACTCGTTCAGATCATGAAGCCGAGTAGCTCAACTCAGGCTGGGCCCTATTCTATTAGAGTGCACACTCTAGATGATAGTAAGGATATGCAAGGAGCCAGACATGATCCCAAGGGTAGGCTAGGCCTAAATGTCCTGGCAGTTGGTCGTCCCTGATTGTGCGGCGCTGGGCAAACCCATGAAATGTGGACCTGAGTTGTACCAAAGGTAACATAAGGTGACCATTAATCTAGTCTGCCTGGGTTTGTGTTAGGAATAAATTCCTAGATGGTTGAAATCAATTCGAATCGCTGTCTCTCTCAGACAGTGAGAAACTTGGCTAGCTCCAGCATTGTTGTAACTATATTATGGATTGATGGTTATGATGAATATGGAATTATTATACCGGCTATGGTTACTATTGTTATGCTACTAAATGATATACCACAAGTTTGGCATAGGTTAGTTGCTAATCTAGAGATGAATAGCTATAATTAACTTGATGACTGAATTATAAATGTACAACTAAATTTGTCGCTTTTATGCAAAATGTTGTCAAGCTAGCTCCACTTATAAAACCTCACATAATCCTTGGAGTCATCTTATTTTTGGTTTATGACAAGGTAAGTCTAGCTGAGTACCTTCTTGTACTCAGGGTTTTATTCCCATTATTGCAGTTGGTACAGTTTATCATGGCTATTGCAAGAATTGCTTCTGTCCCGCCGTGGACAAAGAGTGAGCCCTGGGCAGTCATCTCTTATTAATTCCTCTCATATGCTTTTGTGGAAGTGTGATCGTGAGCTAGCACTATATTTAAACAATGTTGTAGATGTTGGTTTCAAACTTTTAATTTGCTTCCACTACTATTTTACTTGAACTTTGTTTGTAATAACCTAAATTCGTACTTTGATGGATGAACTGTATTTATGAACTTTTTGTAACGTGTGACATGTATGTTGAATCATGTACGATCTTGGTTGTACGTTGATGGTTAATTAAGACACTTTGCGATACTCGATGGACTACTGGGTTTATATGGGCTCAAGTATGATAGTGTGACCGCTTGTGGGCTGCCATTGTACCTGTGCTCTTATAAATTGGTCGGTTCTTCTACAGCTGGCATCAGAGCAAGATTCAACTTTAATTGCCACATGTGTATTTAAAATAAAGGTTTTTGTTTTTTTTTCAAAACCAATTTTTGCAACTGATAGATATATATAGGTGTCTAAACCTAAAGTTTGAATCTAAAGTGTGCTAGTGATCACTTTTCTTTATGCCCAGTTAAGGATTTTAGGTGGCTAATTAAGTACTAACTTGGGGTTTTTTCATTTTGTCATCCATATGGCATGCTATTGTATGGATGCCATTCACTTGACTGGTAATGTATGGATCAAATGCCTCTACGCCCAATGTAAGATGCCACTCATCGTCACAGTGGTGTGACCGCAAGATGTGAGCGCGCGGTCTAATGGGGAGAGTTAGCTTTGATACTGAAGTGTATATATGCCTCATATATATACGGAAGTATTTAATTATGGGTTAGCTTTGATACTGCTATATATGCATATTTATATGTATATATAGGATGTATTTACTCTCGGGTAGCTTTGATATGGAAGTATATATATACGGGTATATATATGAAAGTATTTAGCTTGCAACCTAGAGCCTAGTTTTTTATTTTCTGCATATATACTTATGGGGTTGGGCTAAAATTAAATTCTTGTGTAGGTACACTAACAGCGAAATGTGTAGCTCGACTAGTTATGTTATATATGAGAGAACTTATGTATGCCACCGTTTATGCCATTAGAAGTTTTAATTTTTCCTAAATTTGTGAGGACGTATGGAATGTCCATGCATCATGATAAATCATTATTACACACTTGCATTGTTCCTCCCCATATAAGTCTCTTACTCGGTTATGTAAATCTTATCCATTATGACATTGTCTCATGAGAGTTGCATCATGTTGTTGGTATAGATGGCCGCACCAGCTGGAAGTGAGAATTTCCTTTTGATGTTTGGTACCCCTACCCTCCTTTGGAGAGTCTTGCATTACGCGGGGTATTACGAACCACCCCTCTATTACAGGAATGAAGTATACCTAGAGGGACAACCATGGTATGAAGTACAGCTGATCATACCAGCTCATAACAAAGCACCCTTCTGGTAGGAATTGAGGGCAGAATCTGAAGGAAGAACTCCTTGGGAAGCTACCCAAGTAGTGGCTTTTGAGGTGCTATGTCAAGATATGTCAGCAGCACGGGGATGAGCTTACCGGCAGTGTTGCTGGTAATTTTCCTCGGGTGGATCCATCTACAGCAGTATGGGCACAACGCAACCGCAATGCATTGACCCAAGACCAAGATGAGCAGGCAGACAATTCTAGTCCCGCTATGAGTGCAATGTTTGCCGTGATGAAGATGTTCTATACTCATTAGGACACTAGGGACTTCTGGTAGGAGTCCTATACCACTTGCATGGATATGCTCATGACAGACAAAGCTACATAGTGTAAGCTAAGGAAGCATGTGCGCAAGCACAAAATGGCACCAAGTGAGGCTCTCTGGGAAATTGATCAAGCATATGTAGCATTGGGAAATCTCCACACTCAAATGGAGCAAGTTGATTAGCAGAGAGCTATCACCCAAGAGGCAAGAGCGGATGATCAGGCAGTGCTACCAGGACTGTGGGAGCAGCCAGAGGCTGCTTGTGCCGAGGCGTTCATAGCTACACGCCAGTAGATCCAAGCAAACAACCGTGCAACCCTGGCTGAAGTAGCATGAAATAGAGCTGAAGCGCTAACCATACAGTAGGACCGGGTCAAGAGGGACTTGCACCAGCAACTTGCACAGACCTAGAATGTGGTGGTTGATCTTTAGCATGAGGTGTATTTTCTGAAAAACCAACTGCACCCGATCCTTGATGAGGAAGAAGAAGATCCAGAAATGATGGTTGAAGATGATGGTTGGGAGGAAGAAGTGGAGCTAGAGGATGAGGACAATGCTATCTCCAACCTTGACAGTGAGCACGCTGAAGATTAGAGTCACCTACTGACTAGTTAAAGCGCTAGATGTATCCCTATTATTCATGTATTGGACTTGTAGCTTGAAGTTCGATATTTGTGATTTGACTTCGGTGTAATATTGGCACTTTGCATGTTGTCTCACTATGGGTTGAACTTTAATGAAATTCTAGTTTCATTTTACTGGTGGATAATGACATGCATATTAACACGTTGCGAGTACAATAAGTGATCTATTTGGGGATGCCATGTTGTGAGAATGGATGATTATGCCTTTGTTTTATTGTATGAATTTAAGATTCTCTCTAGTAACTTTAGTTTGGCATGATTACATAATTCGTCTGTAATCTCCTGACATCATCCGATAATCACTTATTGTTGCAACTTTACAAATGACTCGCACTTGCGCTGGAGCAAGCACCAGCCAAGGTGGCAATGACGGTGACTTACCACCACCACCGTCACCATCTGCAAATGAATTCTTCACATAGTTCCTAGGTAATCAGAGAGCAATGGAGGATACACTTCGCCTCATTGCACAGAACATTGCTCACGCCCGTCAGCAACATTAAGGGCCTGAGCCAAATCAATACAACTCTGTCAAGGATTTCCAAGACACCAAGCCTCCTATCTTCAAAGTGGTTAAAGAACCGCTTAGGTGGATGAATGGCTTAACATAATCGAGCAAAAGTTCCATCTATTGATGGTTACTAAGCATCAGAAGGTTGAATATGCGTCTCATCAACTGTAGCGACCAACCGGGATATGGTGGACCCATTTCCTGTCCTCTCTACCTACCAACTCATAGTTCACATGGGAGTAGTTCAAGTTAGCCTTTAGGGGACATCACATTCCCCTAGGGCTAATGCACATAAAAGTAGCCGAGTTCATGTGACTCACACAAGGGACCAAGGCCCTTACCGAGTACATGCATGCCTTAAACAATTTTCCCTGATATGCCCTAGGGTTCATCGATACAGAGGAAAAGAAGATAGAAAACTTCAAGAGAGGCCTTGGCACTAAGTTAATGAAGACTATGGCCACCTTAATGTGTGCCACATCCAATGAGTTCATCAGTGATGCCTTGACCCAGGAGAACCAAAACAATTTGCACGTAGCAGCAAAGGGCCACAAAAGAGTAGCTAAGGCCCTGACCTCAGGATCTTCCCAGTCTAGAGCTAGGCCATAGTTTCATCCACTAGCACCCAAGTTTAGGCCCCCTCTGCCAAAAGCTCAAGCCAACCACCACTAGAAGACATTCCGTAGGGAGTTCACCAATGGCCTACCCAAGGGAAATGGAGGGCATGGAAGCTCAGCAGGACCAAGGAGCAATCAACCATGCTTAAATTGTAACTAGTCGGGTCATTGGGCCAAGGAGTGCCCCCATCTTAAGAAGAATGGCTATCAAAACTAGGGTAATAAAAAACAGGCAAATCCAAAAGCACATCCTGGATATGTGCATTATACAGCTACTGAAGAAATCCATGTAGGAGAAGTTGTCATCGTTGGTATGTTTCTTGTTAACAAACATCCTGCCATCATTTTGTTTGATTCTAGAGCTTCTCATTTATTTATGAGGCAAGCATTTGCATCTAAGTATGATCAGAAAATAATTGAGGTAAACAAGGGTGGTTATAGTATAAGTTCAGCTAGGGCTACTATCTCTACAAATTAGATAGTCAGAGGTGTGCTCATCTCTATACAAGAGAGGGAGTACACAATGGATCTGATAGTGTAGCCCAGATTAGCCATAGATGTGATCTTAGGCATGAGTTGGATGAGTGACCATGGAGTTCTCATTGACACATCCTCTCGGACAATTATGTTGAGAGAACCAAAGGGAGGTAATACTTTTCTAGTACCACTTTCCCGAAGTTTTGATCTCCAAAACTTGTCTTGTGCTATCCAAGCCACTACCCTTTGTGATATTCCAGTGGTTTGTGAGTCTTCGGATGTATTTCCAGATGAGTTGTCAGGTTTACCACCAGATAGGGATGTGGAATTTAAGATTGTGTTAGTGCCATGTATGGCACCTATCTCAGGAAGACCATATAGGATGCCACCAAATGAGTTAGCTGAACTTAAAATTCGATTACAAGAACTGTTGGACAAAGGTCTCATTCAACCTAGTTTGTCTCCATGGGGATGTCTAGCTTTATTTGTAAAGAAGATGGACAAATCCCTAAGAATGTGTGTGGATTATGGGCCGCTTAATGTTGTGACCATTAAGAATAAGTATCCTTTGCCTCGCATCGATATCCTATGTGATCAATTGGCAAATGCAAAGGTATTCTCTAAGATTGACTTGAGGTCCGACTATCATCAGATTAAGATTAGGCCATAGGATATAACTAAAATAGCTTTCTCCACTAGGTACAGCTTGTACAAGTAGTTGGTTATGTCTTTTGGACTAACAAATGCTCCTGCCTATTTCATGTACTTAATGAATTTAGTATTCATGCCCGAGCTCGACAAGTTCGTGGTTGTGTTTATTGATGATATTTTGATTTACTCAGAGAATGAGGCAGACCATGTAGAGCATCTGAGAGTTGTTTTGACTAGATTGAGGGAACATAAGTTATATGCCAAATTCAGCAAGTGTGAATTTTGGTTGAGCAAAGTACCTTTCTTGGGTCACATCTTATCTAAAGATGGAATTTTTGTAGACCCATCTAAAGTACAAGAAGTCTTGGATTGGAAAGCCCTGACTTTAGTTCATGAAGTTTGGAGTTTTCTAGGGCTAGCAGGTTACTATCGTCTTTTCATTTTGGATTTCTCCAAGATAGCTTAGCCCATGACTTGACTACTTCAGAAGGATGAAAAGTTCAGTTCGACGCTAGAGTGTGAAGCCGCTTTTCACACCCTAAGGACCTTGTTAACTACAACTCCGATTTTAGCACAACCCAACATTGAAAAGCCTTTTGATGTGTTCTGTGATGCATCGGGTATAGGTTTGGGGGTGTGTGCTCATGCAAGAAGGCTAAGTTATTGCCTATGCTTCTCGATAGTTGAGAAAGCATGAAGTCAATTATCCTACCCATGATTTGGAGCTCGCAGCAGTTGTTCATGCGTTGAAGATATGGAGACATTACTTATTGGGAAACATATGTCACATATATACTGACCACAAAAGTCTCAAATATATCTTCACTCAACCTGAGCCAGGCATGAGGCAGTGAAGATAGTTTGAGCTGATCAAGGACTATAATTTAGAAGTGCACTACCATCCAGGAAAAGCCAATGTTGTAGCAGATGCAGTTAGTTAGAAATCTCATTACAACACCTTAGAAGCCTTGTTGGAAGATGGATTTAATTTGGTACATCCTGTTGTGCAGCACAATATCACTGTTAGTTGCTCACTCGAGAGCAAAATCATAGAACTATAGAAGACGGATGTAGGTGTGTTTCACTTCAAGCAAAAGATGAAAGAACAGGAAACCAAGCATTTTAGGTTTGATGAAAGAGGTGTGCTATGGTTTGAGGACCGACTTGTAGTACCAAAGGACCATGAGCTTAGAAATCAAATTTTAGATGAAGCCCATTCATCCAAGTTATCTATCCATTTGGGTAGTAGCAAAATGTATCAAGATTTGAAAACCCATTTTTGGTGGACCAAGATGAAGAAAGAGATCGCTGCCTTTGTCGCTAGGTGTGATAATTGCTGTCGGTGTTTTGAGTAAACAGCAATGAGTAAATTTGTATATTACGTGTCTGGCCCGGATGGTGTGCTAAGAAGACACAAGGTTTATATTGGTTCAGGCAGAATGTCCCTATGTCCAGTTCTTGGCTGCTGCTTGTATTACTTAGCACAGAAAGTTTGTAATATGGGGTTACAAACTGGTGAGAGAGGGAGATAGCGCCCAAGTCTCTATGGTTTGATTGCTTGATGTCTGATACGGTGTGGTGAACTGATGCTATGTGATGCACTTGTTCCATGTCCTGATGTGGGATGCCCTGTTTTCCCTTTTATAGTCCAAGGGAAAGTAGGGGTTATGGTCGAAAGGAAGGGGGAAAAAGAAAGAGAAAATAAGGCTCCTAGAGGTGTTCATCTTCCTCTTTGCATGGGTCCCACTGACCCTATAGATCATGGTGGTAGTGGTGTCGCACCGGGGTCCTATAGGCCACTGCAGCATACGTGTGGGAGTCGTGCGATGTTCTTGTCTTTCGTCCCATCCGAGCGAATAGAATGGTCAAAGGGTCCCCTTACAAAGGCCATATGGGGGGTTAGCGGTACAGTGCGAACCAACTGACACCGGTTGACTAATGTTGGATGGTGGTTAGGTAGGGAATTGGTAGCATAGTGTAGGCCTATTGATGTAGTGGGTGACGTGAGTCTTCTAGCATGGCCTAATGCGACTACTAGTGGCATCAGGATACATTCGAGACGTGCTCCTGGGCATGCGCCTCCATGCTATATTGGTTGAAGTGGTTTGGGTCCCATCCTGGGGCCACTGCTTTTTCTGATAGCAAATCTGACCCTAGGGAATGGACGAGGTAGAAATCTCACCCTAGGGGCTAGGTGAGACAGAATCTGACCCTCGAGGGATCGGTGAGGTGGAGCCCTCCCATGGGACCAGATGAGTCGGAGCCCATGCCTTGGGGTCGAATGAGGTGGAGGCCTCGTTCCCAGAGTTGGACAAGACATGCCCTGGCCCCTTAGGGTCGAACGAGGCAGAAACCTCATCCTTGGAGTTTGACGAGGCATGGCCTAGCCCCTAGGGGTCGAATGAGGTGGAAACCTCATCCTTGGATTTGGATGAGGCGTGTCCTGGCCCCTAGGGGTTGGATAAGGTGGAAACTCATCCTTGGAGTTGGACGAGGCATGGCCCGGCCCCTAGGGGTCAGACGTGATCGCAGTTGCGTCTTTAACCATCAGATGAGGCGACGTGACGCTCATTAATCCTTTAGTTTGGATACCTAGGTATAGGTATCCAACAGTAGCTCCCGAGCCTTTGGTGGGGTGAGACACTCCTACAAAGGCTTTTTGCGATTTGTTGCTCCTGTGGCTGTTGTGCTATGTAGGGTAACCAAGTTGGATTTAGGCACCCAGCCTCCATGTGGGGGACTGGCAAAGTGGATACATATGCCTAGCTCCTGAGAGGGAGATGCACTGGTATCCATTTTCCACCGGGTGCACATGAGCGCACCTGGTGGGCGTAGCCTTAGAGCCTTTGGAGGAGTGAGACACTCTTGCAAGGGCTTTTTGCGATCCGTCACTTGAGGGCGTACGGGAGTACTATTCATTATTGTCGCTTTGTAGGATGGTGAGCCCTCGAGCCTCTAAGGGCCGATCGCCTGGTTCCTTTCGTCACTCTATTTGTCATTTCCACAATTGGAGGTGACTTGTTGTTTGTCTGTAGGGGCCGGTTGCCTCTCTTTGTGATGCTGAGCCCCCCTAGCCCCCGTGCATAGTAGGGGTCTGATTGGGGTTCACTGGTGGTGGAGAGAAATGGTTCCGTTTATAAGGTAAGGGCGGAACAGGTGAGGTATGAACCATCCGCCTAAATTAACGTGCCCCACACCTCGCCAGATCCATTTTTTTGGGGCTCGTGCCCTCACTATTCCTTGCAGCATCAGTCACATCACCGCCTCGAGAGACGAGCGCATGCCTATCCAAATCTTCGCCATGAAGGATCTGTCGTGTGACAGTTGGTGTTCAAAGGCTACGAGCTACCGCAGGTAAGTGGGATATGGAGCTGAAAACTCTCCCATGGCCCATTAACGCCCAGGAGTTCAAAGGCTAGCCCACCAGTGGGTTCACATTCACTCTAGGGCATCCTAGAGTTAGGGGAGGTTAAGGACAGGCCTGCTAGCAGCCAATACCCAAGTCCCGCAAAGCGCCACAAGCATCCTAACCCTTGTTTTGAGTCTTGGATGATGCAAGGTCCATGGTTTTTCCCCAACGGAAGGCATCGAGCCCTTAGACCGGTCGAACAGATCCAAGAACTATATGGACCAGCCACCAAGAATCTAGAGTCAGTCACCAGCTGACCTCAAACTGGGCCCCCATGAAGGGGATGCTGGGGCTCCACTCGAATAAGCCCATTAACAACTCACCAAGAATTGTGCTTCATCTAGCGAGGAAAGCACGGCATGGCTCCTCCCCTCCGTCTAGCGAATGAATGCATGAGGGACAAAATAGCATACTTGTATTGCATATGTTGTAAAGTCAAATCAAGGATCCATGGAGAGAAGTGCCATACTCTTAGATCAAGATGTGCATGTGTGTGGGAAAAGGTGTACTAAAACTATACTCCTTTTATTGATATGATCTCTCTCTATAACTTATTATTTTGAAACATGGCTATCTTTCTTCCTTGTTTCAATACATGAGCCTTCATGTGCTCATCATATATTTTTTTCCTTTTGTACTTGGACCTTGATGTGTCCATATATTTTTTTTTGCTTTTTGCATAGCCCATGTCTCTTCTTCTAAACCACATATTTAGAGAGAGATCATTATCTTTTTAGAACATGGAGTATTTGCCTAACAAACATTTTTTTGTGTCTACTCCCAATGTAGGAGCAGAGTTTTTGGTGCATGAAAGCATGTTTTGGCATATTCGTAGTGTAGGAGCAACATGTATGCATGGGTGTACGTCATCTTGATTTTGGGAGCATGATAAATCTCTCAACAAGGGTCAACAAGACTTGACCAAACTCAACATAATAACAAGTAGCTTATGTGGAAGGCTTGAAACCTGCTAGATGTTATATTTGGCTTTGGTAGGAATTGCTCACCAAATGAGGAGTATGTGATACTATGGTTTTGTAACATTTTTATCAAAAGAAATTCTCCAAGTACTATGAATGGAAATGGTAGGATTTCTAAGTTAGAACTATATCACACCTCACAACAGCTTAGTCAACATGATTGTCCTATTAAAATACTTTCCCATAAGCATAAGTGTATGTATATGGAACAAACTTTATGCAAGCTTCTATCTTAAACGTGTTATGAACATGTCACTTCTCCAAAATTTTAAACGAAGTGTGGGTTGCAAAATTACATAGGGGCATTATTCATCAGGAGGAGATAGCAGGGACAAATTGAGTTTAATTTTTAGTGATCAAGATTCATGTTTGTTCAAACTCGAGATTGTAGGGAGTAGCGGGTTGTGTTATACAAACCATCGTTGAAGAGGAAGGAGCTAAGTCAGAGGTGGTTTGGCTAAACCAAAAGTTTAGCCAACCCTCTCTAGGACTATCTATTTGTCCTTGCATGTTGGATCATTCGATGTTTGTGCAATGTGTTGGTGGGAGATCTCTAATGTGTGTTTGTCATGCTTGAGAGATTTCCCCCACACTTATTCTTGTACCTATTTTATTTGATAAAGAGAAACAAAAGTGGAAACAAACAAGGGCTCTACTAGTTGAAAACACTGGGGAGCCTTAATTTTATTATAATCATTATTACTTTTATTTATTTATTATTATTACTATTATTATTATTATTATTATTATTATTATTATTATTATTATTATTTGTTTAATTTTATGTGTTCACCCAACTTTTTATCATTTAGCATAAACAAGGTAAAGTTTGCAACAATAAACATAGCCCTGATTTATCTCCATGGTAGATTACTTCTCTTGTTTATGAAAGTAATACTCAAAGTTCATTAATCAATTTTAAACACCATGCCAAATTTTGATTAAAGAAGGCAACTTTAACCTAAGCACCATGCTTAATTTAAAAATCCTATGGGTGTACTACGTATGTACATCCAAACTATAGTATACAACATAAACAAGGAAGGTATGGTTTTTATGAGCCGGTTATTTTCTTATGGAGATAAATATGAGTGGAAGAGTTTGGTGAACATTTATTTACCTTTGCATACCTAAGTGTTCTTACCAGCAACGTATATGGATGAAGCTTGAAGTTGCTGCAATGGTTGCATGATCACGTATTGTCCAACTCAGGCAAATACCAACGCCAGGTCATACACACAAATAGTGTCTATAGACCATGGGCCATGGTGATAGCACAAGGTTCAGAAGAGAACCCATCTTGTGGTTCCTTCTCTCTCTTCTTTTTTTTTGTCTCTCATTCTTTTTTGTTTTCTTTTTCTTTCATAATAATTTTTAGTTCCTTTTTTAGCAAGGTGAAGCTAACATCATTTTTTAAGTAGGATGGTTTTTGGTGTGTATGGAACTTGGGACTCTCACCATCCTCCATCACACTTGGACTTTTGTATAAAAGTCAAGTGTGCAGAGTCAGGGCCTCCTCTTTGAGTGTGTTCCATCACCAAAGATCATCAAGATATGTAGTTGATGCAGCCCCCATGGTTTCAAGCATCGCATGTCCCTATTCTTCTTGATCTTAACCTAAAAGGGTTGACACATAAGAATACCCAAAGGTGCATACTAACTTGATAACATGTTCTTGTTTTTTGTTAATAAGAAAGTTGTTGTTTTTTATAATAATCCTCCTTTTTTAAGATAATTTGGGGTATCTCTTGGCAGTGCTTTGTTTATGGTCATAAGCTAGACCTTGGGAACTACATCTTGCAGCTAACAATGGTGGTTTAGCTCCCAGCTTCACCATCAGGCATTTAGCATTATCGTTCAAGCTGCAAGGTTAGTACCACTATGCATTCAAGAGATTTGCAATATTTATGATAAACATATGCATCCACAACTATCCTTCCAAAAAGTTTGTAAACGAGGAGTGATAGGTGGTTGTGTTCCTCATAGGGAAGTAGGATACTAAGCAACATGTCCATGGCATAAGAGTTTTTGTTCTGAAGGGATTTGTCGTGCAGGATTAATGTTGAATTTTGACCATCATCGAGAACAATGTTTGGATGGCTAGAGGGACATGGCTTGGGTTCAAGTGAGGGTGATGGTGAAATGGACAAGGTTACGAATTTCACCTCCTCAAATGGTTCATTGTTGGGATGATGCTTCGCCATTGGGATATCTACGTGAGTGGTGGAAGCAGTCCTCCCAAACTCCTCATTTAGGCTCCCATGGGTAGGATTTTCTTGGACAAGTTTTTCAAAGGGATAGCCTATAAGAAGTTCAAAGTCGAGGATGGCATAGATGTGGTAGTCTAGGTGAACCTCAGTTTGATTTATTATGATTGGCACGGCCTTGGCAATCCCACAACACTCGAAGATGAGTCCTAAGGGACTTTTGAAAAGTTTGTTGGTCGAGACTAGCGGCATGTTGCCCAAAAGATTTTTCGCAAGAAATTTTGACATGATACTAGTCTCGACTATGGGGTTGTGTAGGGCTTCTATTTTTGTTCCCCTTAATGAATAAGGCATGGTAGTGGAAGGTAAAAGAATCTGAATTGCTTCAGAAGAACGTTTCACTTCCAACAACCATTCCTTTGGTAGTTCTACCTTGGGAGAAGCTTCTTTGTGAGGATTGTGCCAAATGTGTGTCGTGGTATTGCCATAATACCTGAATTCAATAGGGAACTCTGAAGGATGAATTAATCTTTCCTCTAGTGTTCACAGTTCGGGTGAGGCCTCATGAGTTGAATCTAAGGATGGTATAGGTTTAGATTTGACCGATGAGGACTCCTCAACACTCGACATGACTTTCGTCTAGAGGGTTCTATTTCTCATGATGGGGGGAGTGCAGCTTTCTAGGAAGTTTTCAAGGAATTACACCACTTGTTCTATCATGGATTTGTGTGTGAAATGACCTCTAGCAGTCATGTCTAGGCATAGGTCAGCATGTATGTCAATACCCAAACAATAGAGTCACAACAATATGCTATTGGGTAAAGACAAGTCTAGGCCAATGTGTATTAACGCTGAAAACCTAGCATAGGCTGCATCTATAGACTCCTTCATATGCTGCTCAAAGTCAAGGATTGCCCTTGATAGAGAGTCGATACGAGACATAGGGAAGAATGCAAGGTGAAACTTGTCTTTAAGTTCATCCTAGTCCCCATTCATACTGTCTACGGCATGTGTGTACAATTGCTTCACCTTTCCCATGAGAGAGAAGGGAAACAATATCCACTTTAGAGTTTCCTATGTCATGCCCGAGATGCTCAGGCATGAATACATCTCCTCAAACTCGTGCAGGTGATGGTAGGGGTTTTCATTATAGTGCCCTAAGAAGGGTTGTGCTAGAACCATGGCTATGAAGTCAAGGTCGAGTTCACAACCAGATGAAAACTTTGGTTTTGGAGAAAGTGGTGTCTCATGGAACTCTCCCTTTGAAGCAGACTGGTATTGGATAGCAGTGGTTTTCATGGTGAAAATATTTTAGTTATTTTTTATAAAAAAGAAAAGATACAAATACGAGGACGAACTAGGTTTGAAGAAAATACGGCAACCATTCCCCGACAACGGCGCTAGAAATGCTTGTTGGTATTTCTTATTATAAGCAGAAAAGTTCGCAAGTGCATAGAATTACCGTTGTAGCACTTCACCCGAAAGTATTCAGGCTATCGTATTTTCCACCGAGAACAGAGGTACTCTTCTAGCTAATTTGTCCAAGGAAAACACAAGGGTAGAGTTGATAGAGGTTGAGATGGATTCCTATGGTTTTAGGGTCTATGGGTAGATTAACTTTACTTCTACTCGCTTGCTTCGGGCACTGGCTTATACCTTGTCTACCAGGCACCTCCGGCCTATAGCCTACATTGAACCCGAATGTGGGGGAATACAAGAGGTGGACAGGGCTGTAACCACCTGCTGCCTACCCCTCAACCATGGGGAATGAGGCAAACGATGGTATCTTCTAGCTCCAACACCACGTCTATGCTATTGGTTACTACTCTAGCGATGACCAGGAACTTCCATCTTTATCAGGAGTCCTCAAACTATAGCATCCACCATGGGGACAAACAACGAACCCACAAACAAGTAAGAGTAAAGCTTAACTAATCAAAGACTTTATAACCAAAAGAACCACGAACACTCACTTAGCAAGAAAACCTGTTGAAGTAGAGATGTTCGTTGAGGTACGAGTTGGGGAGACACCGACAAGCCCGATGCCTCCCCAAGCTCTTCCTCACATCTCTCCCTTACTACTCTACTAGCTATCTAGGGCCTAAGCCCTTGGAGTGAAGCTCAATGGTGGAATGCTCTTTGCCTCGATGTGTTGTGTTTTAGAGGGGGTACACCTCTATTTATACAAGGAGTAGAGGCCTTGCAGTAGCTATTCTTGGTGCGTCCCCAGCTTCCACTGCCTCAGCATGTCCACATGCCACTGCCTGTCGAAGGGGTGGACGAGAGGAGCCAGCAGGGGGTCACCCGCCCCTAGGGGTCAGCCACCCCCTAACCAAGCTACCTCGCCATCACCTTTGTGTGGTGGGCTGTGGGCTTGACATGGATCACTCCTTGGTGGTGCTTTGCCCTGGTTGAGTTGAGTTGATGGGCATCTCCCTTATTCCTTTGCGTGATTTAGCATTGGAAAACACCTTTTGATGACATTTTCCATGCATTTGTGTTTATGTCCTACAAAATAATAATCTCCAAATACATGTGGAACTTTGTCAATAGAAAATGCATATGTGTTTAGGATTGCCAATTTCTTCTCTTTTATGTCTTAATTGGCGGTCAGATTTGATCATTCAGGACCACCAATAGCTACCCTACTGCCTTGATGGTTAAAACTTTTGGTTTGTACTAACTAAACAAATGGTTTGTAAACTTTTGGTTTGTAAGACTCCCACTTTTATTCAAGTGTAATATATTTGTATAAACTGTTGTAATATTGCAATGCTTTTTATAAAGTATTCTACTTAGAAAGAAAAAGTGGATAATTTGGGTTTCCTAAGGACACTCGATAGACTATCGAAATTGTGTGGCTTATGTGTGCTATAGTTAGAAGTCTATGAGACAATGATAGGCACATGTGGGCCATATAATTTCGGTGGTTCTACCACAAATGATCACTATGATAGCATCAACAGCATTAGTGAAGTCTTCAATCAGGTCCTCTTGATCTTCCAGCCGATCAATGTCTGGAAAACTAGGTTCTAGGTGATGGAGCTCGTAACTTGAATGTAGTTGCGCTACAGCCAAAGTAGCACCGAAACCATAGCGGACCCCATGACTTGCCACTTCTCTGGCACAAACCAAGATATCCTACAGGCGATCTTCAAGAGTAACACCCCTGGCGTTGACTGCTCCAA
Organism: Miscanthus floridulus; assembly: GCF_019320115.1. Lineage (NCBI taxonomy): Eukaryota > Viridiplantae > Streptophyta > Magnoliopsida > Poales > Poaceae > Miscanthus > Miscanthus floridulus. The sequence goes on along the minus strand of NC_089580.1, from coordinate 94,579,143 downwards.
CTATGCCAAGTGCTACCCATTAGAAGATCTCATGGTAATTTTCTAGGTCAATCTCCTAGTGATAAGCCTCCTCGATCTCGAGACACGAAGCTACCAGTTGTTCCTCTAGATCTAATGAAAATGAAGGGTTATCGGATAAAGTCATGAATATAAAAGCAAAGACTCTCCAAAGAACCTTTACTTGCTTCCCAAGCATGAGCTTCATCAGCCCTCATCTGAGCAACATTGGATGCTAAGGAATGGCTAGGACTCACATAGCACATGACGGATATGCCTCACGAGGCCATGGGAATAGGTCCTAGGAGAAGGACAAGATGAAAGCAGGACAAAAAGCCCACGCGAGGCAAAAATGTCTTGTGGCAGGAAGAAAATGGGCCATGCAAGGCCAAAATGGGCCCAAAATGGGTAACAAGAGGTAGAAACGATAGGTCCCAAGGCACGGTTGGAAATGGCGAAGTTGGTTTAAGTGAAGGGCATGGTGAAAATGAGACAAAAATGACCGAAAATGGGCCAAAACGATACATGAATTGGCCGAAACAGGCCATGAGTGGGCCACGGTATTTGGTCCTACCAAGGTGGTCCACGGGGCCCAAGGGACCCACCCATGGGGCCCACATGAAAAGTCCAAGGTTCGGTCCATCCGAGGTAATCAACGACTCCTGTGCGCCTCTAGGTGGAAACCAGGGTTTCTAAGAAAAAATCAGATGAAAACTACATATCACATGGGTTTCCTAAGGTCCTCGAAAACACCTATAGAAACCATATAGAAAACTTCCAGAACTTCTGGGAGGGGTGGATGCCCCTTAGGTATATTAGGGGGTGAGTGTTCGGTCGGCTGAGACCTCGGATAAACTGATGCGAAACCACTAGTTTTTTGTCATACCCGCTTAGCCAGCTCCAATGAACCTCGGTCACACCCCTGGGCCACCATGGCTAGCTTTGGTGGCTAGCCATGGTGTAACGAACTTGGGGGCCTATGGGGCTTACCCATGTTCTATTGGGTAAAGCCAATGATTAGAGGCATCAGGGGCGCAACG